>NW_028274867.1:751750-902100 GCF_037043125.1 Eumetopias jubatus | reverse complement strand
CCTCCCACAAAGTCAACCGAAGGAGGTCCACATCAAGACACATAGTAATCCAAATGGGAAAAGGTAGTGATAAAGAAAAAACATTTAAAGCAGCAAGATAAAAGAAGACAGGTAACATGCAAGGGAAAGCCCATAAAGCTATCAGCTGAGTTTTCAGCAGAAACTATGCAGGACAGAAGAAAGTGGCGTTAAATATTCAAAGTGCTGAATGAGAAAAATCTGCAGCAAGGAATAATTTATCCAGCAAGCCTATCCTTCAGAAAAGAAGGGGAGAAAAAGAGTTTCTTAGCCACACAAACTAAAAGAGTTCATGACCACTAAATTAACTACAAAAAATATTGAAGGGGACACTATGAGTGGAAAAAAATCGTAAGTGAGAGTATGACAATAATGAATCAAGGAAGCAGTAAAAATAAGTATTTCTGTAAAAATCAGTTAAGGGATTCACAAAATTAAAGGATGTAAAATATGAAAACATATACCCTAACACATGAGGAGGAGTCAACAGTGGGTTTGAACTTAAACAGCATTCAACTTAATATAGACCGAAAAGGCTATATATAATCCAGGGGGTCACCACAAACCCAAAGCACTAATACACATGCAAAAGATAAAGGGAAAGAAATCCAAGAATATCATTAAAGAAAACGAGCAAACCATGAGAGAGAGAGCAAGAGAAGAAAGGATCAGAGAAAAACTACACAAAAAACTATGAAACAAGTAACAAAACATCAATAAATACATGTCTAATGATAATCAGTTTGAATGTAAATGGACTAAATGCTCCAAGCAAAAGAGCATGACAGAGTTTGTCTATATATATAAAAGATTTCACACCTAAAGACACCTGCAGATGGAAATTAAGAGATGGAGAAACATGAATCATGCAAGTGGATGTCAAAAGAAGTCAGAGTAGCAATCCTTATATCAGACAAAATAGAGTTTTTTAAAATTGAAATTGAATTAGCCAACATAGAGTACACCAGTAGTTTCAAATGTAGCGTTCCACAATTCATCAGTTGTGTATAACACCCAGTGTTCATCACATCACAGGCATTCCTTAATGCCCATCACACAGTTACCCCATCTCCCCAGCCACCTTTCCTCCAGCAACCCTCAGTTGGTTTCCAATAGTTAGGAACCTGTCATGGATTTTCTTCCTCTCTGGTTTCTTCGCATTCATTTTCCCTCCCTTCCCCTATGATCCTCTGTGCTGTTCCTTCTATTCCACATATGAGTAAAACCATATAATAATTGTTTTTCTCTGACTGACTTATTTTGCTCAGCATAATACCCTCCAGTGCCATCCACATCGATATGCTCAATATTGATCCTTTCTGATGGCTGAGTCATATTCCATTGTATATGTATATACCATGTTTTCTTTATCCATTTATCTGTCGATGGATGTCTTGGTTCCTTCCACGGTTTGGCTATTGTGGACAATGTTGCTATAAACATTCGGGGTGCAGTTGCCCCTTCAGATCACTACATTGGTAGCTTTGGGGTAAATAAAATTGCTGGGTTGTAAGGGAGCTCTGTTTTAAGTTCTTGAGGAACCTCCATATTGTTTTCCAAAGTGGCTGTACCAGTTTTCATTCCCACTTAGAAGTGTAAGAGAGTTCCCCTTTCTCCTCACCAACATTTGTTATTTCTTCGCTTGTTAATTTTTGCAATTCTGACTGGTGTGAAGTGGTATCTCATTGTCATTTGGATTTCTTTTTCCCCATGCCAAGTGATGTTGAGCAGTTTGTCATATGTCTGTTGGCCATTTGTGTGTCTTCTTTGGAGAAATATCTGTTCATATCTTCTGCCCATTTCTTGACTCACTTATTTGTTTTTTGGGTGTTGAGTTTGGGTGTTGAAAGGTAGTAAAGCGTACGGCACATTCATGATGCTTCCACACGCAATTTTGGAAATGCTTCTCTCTCTAGGATACCTGAAGATGTTAGTGGAGAGTTGCTGTATACGCAGACTTGCTTTTCCCAGGTGAGTGCATGGGACATTCCTTATTCCCTCACGCGCGCGCGCGCACACACACACACACACACACACACACACACACACAGAGTTGAACATGATTCTGTCTCGTCAGGAAAGAAGATGTTCGTTGAGAGACGGTTTCTCACCGATGCTTTTGGGTTCTTGCTTTTATTCCCCCCGGAGAGTGAAGTGTAGGCGCTTTTTCCGTAGGCTTCCGTACACACCCTTGAGAAGCCTTCCGTCAGCCAGAAACAAGCCGTGAGTTGAAAGAGGCGTTCCACGCAGACCTCCTTCTCAGAGCGAAGCCTGTCACACTTTTCCTTGTGAAGTAAACTAGAGAGATACAAATACTTTAGCAATGATTGTTTAAACAAAAAAGGACTAAATATCCCAATCAGAAAACATAGACTGTAAAGAGGAAGCAAGACCCATCTCTATGCTGCCTACCAGAGAATCACTTCAGACCTAAAAATAAAAGCAGATTCGAAGTAATGGGAAACAAAAGCATTTATCATGCAAATGGAAGTGAAAAGAAAGTTGGAGTCGTAATATTTTTATGAGACAAAATAAACTGAATTGTGGGGAAGATGGCAGAGTAGAAGGACCCTAAACTCACCTCATCCCACAGATACAACTAGATCACACTCACACCAGAGTCACCCAGAAATGGACCTTCAGATTTCCCAACAAAACTCTACAACTAAATGGAGAGAGGAAATCACATCAAAGATGGTAGGAAGGACAAGGACTCTGTAGGAATCTAAACCCCATATTTCTGACCACCAGAGGGAGGGAACCACAGTCATAGAGGGGCCAGAAACAAACTACTACACCGGGGAGCCTCTAAAGCGTAGAGACATCCTCATAGCTTATGGCTTTGAAAATCAGAAGGGATGAAATTTGTGAGGGTATACAACCAGCAGACTTAAAGCTTGGAACTTTTAAAAATCAGCTGTCTCAGCTCTGAGAGAGCACAGAAGGTGATAGGAAGCTGAGATCTGTCCTTAAAGAGAAAGTACAGCAAACAGTGTGGAGAAGCTTGGGTGAAGCAGGTTGAAAGATGCTTGAGGATTAAACAAGGGAGACATAGTTCCTGGACTCAGAGTTTGCTAAGGGACTTGTCAAGGAACAAAGGAGCTGGCAGGTGCTATTTCCCTCTACGGCCCCTCAGTATAAGCACACACCTACCTGCAAGACCAAGCACAATCTAGCAATCACTAACTTGCATAAACCATGGCCCATCCCCAAGCCTCCCAGACCTGCTTCAGTCCCAGTGCTGTGGATACCCTCCCTGATAAGACCCACACAATCCTTGACAACAATATGTCTCCCCATCACCTACAGAACACGCATGCGTCTTGTTAAAACAGCACACCCCATGTGTTGTGCACAATGACACAGTCCAGATCCAGTCTCTGTTTTTGCTATGCATTACCTTCAGAGGAGAACCAGCCTCACCAAGTTAAAAATGTATGTTCTGCCCCGTATTTTCAAGAACAAGCAATATATCTGACCTTCCTAACCGAGAGATATTCTCTGAGAAGTAGGCCAAATGAGCAGACAGAGGACTATGTCCTAAACGAAAGAAGAGGACAAAGCCACAGCAAGAGACCTAAACAAAATGGATATAAGGAACATGCCTGACAGAAAATTTAAGATAACAATTATAAAGATACTCACTGGGGAAATGAAAAGAGGGAGGACATCAGAAGGGGGAACATCATTGAGACTCTTAACAAAGAGATATGAAAGAAATAATCAGAGATGTGGAACACAAGAAATGAAATGAAGAATATACTAGATAGAATAATTAGCAGGATGGACGAAGCAGAGGAACAAATTAATGAACTAGAAGACAGTAATGGAAAGTAATCAAGCGGAACAAATGAGAGGAAAAAGAAGTATGCAAAAATGAGAAGAGACTTAGGGAATTCAGTGACTCCATCCAGTGTAACAACACCCACATTAGAGGGATCCCAGAAGGTGAAAAGGGGGAAAAGGGGGCAGAAAATCTATTTGAGCAAAGAAGAGCTGAAAACGTAACCTAATCTGGTGAAGGAAACCTATACAAATCCATAAGGCATAGAGATCCCCTCCCACAAAGTCAACCGAAGGAGGTCCACATCAAGACACATAGTAATCCAAATGGGAAAAGGTAGTGATAAAGAAAAAACATTGAAAGCAGCAAGATAAAAGAAGACAGGTAACATGCAAGGGAAAGCCCATAAAGCTATCAGCTGAGTTTTCAGCAGAAACTATGCAGGACAGAAGAAAGTGGCGTTAAATATTCAAAGTGCTGAATGAGAAAAATCTGCAGCAAGGAATAATTTATCCAGCAAGCCTATCCTTCAGAAAAGAAGGGGAGAAAAAGAGTTTCTTAGCCACACAAACTAAAAGAGTTCATGACCACTAAATTAACTACAAAAAATATTGAAGGGGACACTATGAGTGGAAAAAAATCGTAAGTGAGAGTATGACAATAATGAATCAAGGAAGCAGTAAAAATAAGTATTTCTGTAAAAATCAGTTAAGGGATTCACAAAATTAAAGGATGTAAAATATGAAAACATATACCCTAACACATGAGGAGGAGTCAACAGTGGGTTTGAACTTAAACAGCATTCAACTTAATATAGACCGAAAAGGCTATATATAATCCAGGGGGTCACCACAAACCCAAAGCACTAATACACATGCAAAAGATAAAGGGAAAGAAATCCAAGAATATCATTAAAGAAAACGAGCAAACCATGAGAGAGAGAGCAAGAGAAGAAAGGATCAGAGAAAAACTACACAAAAAACTATGAAACAAGTAACAAAACATCAATAAATACATGTCTAATGATAATCAGTTTGAATGTAAATGGACTAAATGCTCCAAGCAAAAGAGCATGACAGAGTTTGTCTATATATATAAAAGATTTCACACCTAAAGACACCTGCAGATGGAAATTAAGAGATGGAGAAACATGAATCATGCAAGTGGATGTCAAAAGAAGTCAGAGTAGCAATCCTTATATCAGACAAAATAGAGTTTTTTAAAATTGAAATTGAATTAGCCAACATAGAGTACACCAGTAGTTTCAAATGTAGCGTTCCACAATTCATCAGTTGTGTATAACACCCAGTGTTCATCACATCACAGGCATTCCTTAATGCCCATCACACAGTTACCCCATCTCCCCAGCCACCTTTCCTCCAGCAACCCTCAGTTGGTTTCCAATAGTTAGGAACCTGTCATGGATTTTCTTCCTCTCTGGTTTCTTCGCATTCATTTTCCCTCCCTTCCCCTATGATCCTCTGTGCTGTTCCTTCTATTCCACATATGAGTAAAACCATATAATAATTGTTTTTCTCTGACTGACTTATTTTGCTCAGCATAATACCCTCCAGTGCCATCCACATCGATATGCTCAATATTGATCCTTTCTGATGGCTGAGTCATATTCCATTGTATATGTATATACCATGTTTTCTTTATCCATTTATCTGTCGATGGATGTCTTGGTTCCTTCCACGGTTTGGCTATTGTGGACAATGTTGCTATAAACATTCGGGGTGCAGTTGCCCCTTCAGATCACTACATTGGTAGCTTTGGGGTAAATAAAATTGCTGGGTTGTAAGGGAGCTCTGTTTTAAGTTCTTGAGGAACCTCCATATTGTTTTCCAAAGTGGCTGTACCAGTTTTCATTCCCACTTAGAAGTGTAAGAGAGTTCCCCTTTCTCCTCACCAACATTTGTTATTTCTTCGCTTGTTAATTTTTGCAATTCTGACTGGTGTGAAGTGGTATCTCATTGTCATTTGGATTTCTTTTTCCCCATGCCAAGTGATGTTGAGCAGTTTGTCATATGTCTGTTGGCCATTTGTGTGTCTTCTTTGGAGAAATATCTGTTCATATCTTCTGCCCATTTCTTGACTCACTTATTTGTTTTTTGGGTGTTGAGTTTGGGTGTTGAAAGGTAGTAAAGCGTACGGCACATTCATGATGCTTCCACACGCAATTTTGGAAATGCTTCTCTCTCTAGGATACCTGAAGATGTTAGTGGAGAGTTGCTGTATACGCAGACTTGCTTTTCCCAGGTGAGTGCATGGGACATTCCTTATTCCCTCACGCGCGCGCGCGCACACACAGACACACACACACACACACACACACACACACACACAGAGTTGAACATGATTCTGTCTCGTCAGGAAAGAAGATGTTCGTTGAGAGACGGTTTCTCACCGATGCTTTTGGGTTCTTGCTTTTATTCCCCCCGGAGAGTGAAGTGTAGGCGCTTTTTCCGTAGGCTTCCGTACACACCCTTGAGAAGCCTTCCGTCAGCCAGAAACAAGCCGTGAGTTGAAAGAGGCGTTCCACGCAGACCTCCTTCTCAGAGCGAAGCCTGTCACACTTTTCCTTGTGAAGTAAACTAGAGAGATACAAATACTTAACAATGATTGCTTTAACAAAAAAGGACTAAATATCCCAATCAGAAAACATAGACTGTAAAGAGGAAGCAAGACCCATCTCTATGCTGCCTACCAGAGAATCACTTCAGACCTAAAAATAAAAGCAGATTCGAAGTAATGGGAAACAAAAGCATTTATCATGCAAATGGAAGTGAAAAGAAAGTTGGAGTCGTAATATTTTTATGAGACAAAATAAACTGAATTGTGGGGAAGATGGCAGAGTAGAAGGACCCTAAACTCACCTCATCCCACAGATACAACTAGATCACACTCACACCAGAGTCACCCAGAAATGGACCTTCAGATTTCCCAACAAAACTCTACAACTAAATGGAGAGAGGAAATCACATCAAAGATGGTAGGAAGGACAAGGACTCTGTAGGAATCTAAACCCCATATTTCTGACCACCAGAGGGAGGGAACCACAGTCATAGAGGGGCCAGAAACAAACTACTACACCGGGGAGCCTCTAAAGCGTAGAGACATCCTCATAGCTTATGGCTTTGAAAATCAGAAGGGATGAAATTTGTGAGGGTATACAACCAGCAGACTTAAAGCTTGGAACTTTTAAAAATCAGCTGTCTCAGCTCTGAGAGAGCACAGAAGGTGATAGGAAGCTGAGATCTGTCCTTAAAGAGAAAGTACAGCAAGCAGTGTGGAGAAGCTTGGGTGAAGCAGGTTGAAAGATGCTTGAGGATTAAACAAGGGAGACATAGTTCCTGGACTCAGAGTTTGCTAAGGGACTTGTCAAGGAACAAAGGAGCTGGCAGGTGCTATTTCCCTCTACGGCCCCTCAGTATAAGCACACACCTACCTGCAAGACCAAGCACAATCTAGCAATCACTAACTTGCATAAACCATGGCCCATCCCCAAGCCTCCCAGACCTGCTTCAGTCCCAGTGCTGTGGATACCCTCCCTGATAAGACCCACACAATCCTTGACAACAATATGTCTCCCCATCACCTACAGAACACGCATGCGTCTTGTTAAAACAGCACACCCCATGTGTTGTGCACAATGACACAGTCCAGATCCAGTCTCTGTTTTTGCTATGCATTACCTTCAGAGGAGAACCAGCCTCACCAAGTTAAAAATGTATGTTCTGCCCCGTATTTTCAAGAACAAGCAATATATCTGACCTTCCTAACCGAGAGATATTCTCTGAGAAGTAGGCCAAATGAGCAGACAGAGGACTATGTCCTAAACGAAAGAAGAGGACAAAGCCACAGCAAGAGACCTAAACAAAATGGATATAAGGAACATGCCTGACAGAAAATTTAAGATAACAATTATAAAGATACTCACTGGGGAAATGAAAAGAGGGAGGACATCAGAAGGGGGAACATCATTGAGACTCTTAACAAAGAGATATGAAAGAAATAATCAGAGATGTGGAACACAAGAAATGAAATGAAGAATATACTAGATAGAATAATTAGCAGGATGGACGAAGCAGAGGAACAAATTAATGAACTAGAAGACAGTAATGGAAAGTAATCAAGCGGAACAAATGAGAGGAAAAAGAAGTATGCAAAAATGAGAAGAGACTTAGGGAATTCAGTGACTCCATCCAGTGTAACAACACCCACATTAGAGGGATCCCAGAAGGTGAAAAGGGGGAAAAGGGGGCAGAAAATCTATTTGAGCAAAGAAGAGCTGAAAACGTAACCTAATCTGGTGAAGGAAACCTATACAAATCCATAAGGCATAGAGATCCCCTCCCACAAAGTCAACCGAAGGAGGTCCACATCAAGACACATAGTAATCCAAATGGGAAAAGGTAGTGATAAAGAAAAAACATTGAAAGCAGCAAGATAAAAGAAGACAGGTAACATGCAAGGGAAAGCCCATAAAGCTATCAGCTGAGTTTTCAGCAGAAACTATGCAGGACAGAAGAAAGTGGCGTTAAATATTCAAAGTGCTGAATGAGAAAAATCTGCAGCAAGGAATAATTTATCCAGCAAGCCTATCCTTCAGAAAAGAAGGGGAGAAAAAGAGTTTCTTAGCCACACAAACTAAAAGAGTTCATGACCACTAAATTAACTACAAAAAATATTGAAGGGGACACTATGAGTGGAAAAAAATCGTAAGTGAGAGTATGACAATAATGAATCAAGGAAGCAGTAAAAATAAGTATTTCTGTAAAAATCAGTTAAGGGATTCACAAAATTAAAGGATGTAAAATATGAAAACATATACCCTAACACATGAGGAGGAGTCAACAGTGGGTTTGAACTTAAACAGCATTCAACTTAATATAGACCGAAAAGGCTATATATAATCCAGGGGGTCACCACAAACCCAAAGCACTAATACACATGCAAAAGATAAAGGGAAAGAAATCCAAGAATATCATTAAAGAAAACGAGCAAACCATGAGAGAGAGAGCAAGAGAAGAAAGGATCAGAGAAAAACTACACAAAAAACTATGAAACAAGTAACAAAACATCAATAAATACATGTCTAATGATAATCAGTTTGAATGTAAATGGACTAAATGCTCCAAGCAAAAGAGCATGACAGAGTTTGTCTATATATATAAAAGATTTCACACCTAAAGACACCTGCAGATGGAAATTAAGAGATGGAGAAACATGAATCATGCAAGTGGATGTCAAAAGAAGTCAGAGTAGCAATCCTTATATCAGACAAAATAGACTTTTTTAAAATTGAAATTGAATTAGCCAACATAGAGTACACCAGTAGTTTCAAATGTAGCGTTCCACAATTCATCAGTTGTGTATAACACCCAGTGTTCATCACATCACAGGCATTCCTTAATGCCCATCACACAGTTACCCCATCTCGCCAGCCACCTTTCCTCCAGCAACCCTCAGTTGGTTTCCAATAGTTAGGAACCTGTCATGGATTTTCTTCCTCTCTGGTTTCTTCGCATTCATTTTCCCTCCCTTCCCCTATGATCCTCTGTGCTGTTCCTTCTATTCCACATATGAGTAAAACCATATAATAATTGTTTTTCTCTGACTGACTTATTTTGCTCAGCATAATACCCTCCAGTGCCATCCACATCGATATGCTCAATATTGATCCTTTCTGATGGCTGAGTCATATTCCATTGTATATGTATATACCATGTTTTCTTTATCCATTTATCTGTCGATGGATGTCTTGGTTCCTTCCACGGTTTGGCTATTGTGGACAATGTTGCTATAAACATTCGGGGTGCAGTTGCCCCTTCAGATCACTACATTGGTAGCTTTGGGGTAAATAAAATTGCTGGGTTGTAAGGGAGCTCTGTTTTAAGTTCTTGAGGAACCTCCATATTGTTTTCCAAAGTGGCTGTACCAGTTTTCATTCCCACTTAGAAGTGTAAGAGAGTTCCCCTTTCTCCTCACCAACATTTGTTATTTCTTCGCTTGTTAATTTTTGCAATTCTGACTGGTGTGAAGTGGTATCTCATTGTCATTTGGATTTCTTTTTCCCCATGCCAAGTGATGTTGAGCAGTTTGTCATATGTCTGTTGGCCATTTGTGTGTCTTCTTTGGAGAAATATCTGTTCATATCTTCTGCCCATTTCTTGACTCACTTATTTGTTTTTTGGGTGTTGAGTTTGGGTGTTGAAAGGTAGTAAAGCGTACGGCACATTCATGATGCTTCCACACGCAATTTTGGAAATGCTTCTCTCTCTAGGATACCTGAAGATGTTAGTGGAGAGTTGCTGTATACGCAGACTTGCTTTTCCCAGGTGAGTGCATGGGACATTCCTTATTCCCTCACGCGCGCGCGCGCGCACACACACACACACACACACACACACACACACAGAGTTGAACATGATTCTGTCTCGTCAGGAAAGAAGATGTTCGTTGAGAGACGGTTTCTCACCGATGCTTTTGGGTTCTTGCTTTTATTCCCCCCGGAGAGTGAAGTGTAGGCGCTTTTTCCGTAGGCTTCCGTACACACCCTTGAGAAGCCTTCCGTCAGCCAGAAACAAGCCGTGAGTTGAAAGAGGCGTTCCACGCAGACCTCCTTCTCAGAGCGAAGCCTGTCACACTTTTCCTTGTGAAGTAAACTAGAGAGATACAAATACTTTAGCAATGATTGCTTTAACAAAAAAGGACTAAATATCCCAATCAGAAAACATAGACTGTAAAGAGGAAGCAAGACCCATCTCTATGCTGCCTACCAGAGAATCACTTCAGACCTAAAAATAAAAGCAGATTCGAAGTAATGGGAAACAAAAGCATTTATCATGCAAATGGAAGTGAAAAGAAAGTTGGAGTCGTAATATTTTTATGAGACAAAATAAACTGAATTGTGGGGAAGATGGCAGAGTAGAAGGACCCTAAACTCACCTCATCCCACAGATACAACTAGATCACACTCACACCAGAGTCACCCAGAAATGGACCTTCAGATTTCCCAACAAAACTCTACAACTAAATGGAGAGAGGAAATCACATCAAAGATGGTAGGAAGGACAAGGACTCTGTAGGAATCTAAACCCCATATTTCTGACCACCAGAGGGAGGGAACCACAGTCATAGAGGGGCCAGAAACAAACTACTACACCGGGGAGCCTCTAAAGCGTAGAGACATCCTCATAGCTTATGGCTTTGAAAATCAGAAGGGATGAAATTTGTGAGGGTATACAACCAGCAGACTTAAAGCTTGGAACTTCTAAAAATCAGCTGTCTCAGCTCTGAGAGAGCACAGAAGGTGATAGGAAGCTGAGATCTGTCCTTAAAGAGAAAGTACAGCAAGCAGTGTGGAGAAGCTTGGGTGAAGCAGGTTGAAAGATGCTTGAGGATTAAACAAGGGAGACATAGTTCCTGGACTCAGAGTTTGCTAAGGGACTTGTCAAGGAACAAAGGAGCTGGCAGGTGCTATTTCCCTCTACGGCCCCTCAGTATAAGCACACACCTACCTGCAAGACCAAGCACAATCTAGCAATCACTAACTTGCATAAACCATGGCCCATCCCCAAGCCTCCCAGACCTGCTTCAGTCCCAGTGCTGTGGATACCCTCCCTGATAAGACCCACACAATCCTTGACAACAATATGTCTCCCCATCACCTACAGAACACGCATGCGTCTTGTTAAAACAGCACACCCCATGTGTTGTGCACAATGACACAGTCCAGATCCAGTCTCTGTTTTTGCTATGCATTACCTTCAGAGGAGAACCAGCCTCACCAAGTTAAAAATGTATGTTCTGCCCCGTATTTTCAAGAACAAGCAATATATCTGACCTTCCTAACCGAGAGATATTCTCTGAGAAGTAGGCCAAATGAGCAGACAGAGGACTATGTCCTAAACGAAAGAAGAGGACAAAGCCACAGCAAGAGACCTAAACAAAATGGATATAAGGAACATGCCTGACAGAAAATTTAAGATAACAATTATAAAGATACTCACTGGGGAAATGAAAAGAGGGAGGACATCAGAAGAGGGAACATCATTGAGACTCTTAACAAAGAGATATGAAAGAAATAATCAGAGATGTGGAACACAAGAAATGAAATGAAGAATATACTAGATAGAATAATTAGCAGGATGGACGAAGCAGAGGAACAAATTAATGAACTAGAAGACAGTAATGGAAAGTAATCAAGCGGAACAAATGAGAGGAAAAAGAAGTATGCAAAAATGAGAAGAGACTTAGGGAATTCAGTGACTCCATCCAGTGTAACAACACCCACATTAGAGGGATCCCAGAAGGTGAAAAGGGGGAAAAGGGGGCAGAAAATCTATTTGAGCAAAGAAGAGCTGAAAACGTAACCTAATCTGGTGAAGGAAACCTATACAAATCCATAAGGCATAGAGATCCCCTCCCACAAAGTCAACCGAAGGAGGTCCACATCAAGACACATAGTAATCCAAATGGGAAAAGGTAGTGATAAAGAAAAAACATTGAAAGCAGCAAGATAAAAGAAGACAGGTAACATGCAAGGGAAAGCCCATAAAGCTATCAGCTGAGTTTTCAGCAGAAACTATGCAGGACAGAAGAAAGTGGCGTTAAATATTCAAAGTGCTGAATGAGAAAAATCTGCAGCAAGGAATAATTTATCCAGCAAGCCTATCCTTCAGAAAAGAAGGGGAGAAAAAGAGTTTCTTAGCCACACAAACTAAAAGAGTTCATGACCACTAAATTAACTACAAAAAATATTGAAGGGGACACTATGAGTGGAAAAAAATCGTAAGTGAGAGTATGACAATAATGAATCAAGGAAGCAGTAAAAATAAGTATTTCTGTAAAAATCAGTTAAGGGATTCACAAAATTAAAGGATGTAAAATATGAAAACATATACCCTAACACATGAGGAGGAGTCAACAGTGGGTTTGAACTTAAACAGCATTCAACTTAATATAGACCGAAAAGGCTATATATAATCCAGGGGGTCACCACAAACCCAAAGCACTAATACACATGCAAAAGATAAAGGGAAAGAAATCCAAGAATATCATTAAAGAAAACGAGCAAACCATGAGAGAGAGAGCAAGAGAAGAAAGGATCAGAGAAAAACTACACAAAAACCTATGAAACAAGTAACAAAACATCAATAAATACATGTCTAATGATAATCAGTTTGAATGTAAATGGACTAAATGCTCCAAGCAAAAGAGCATGACAGAGTTTGTCTATATATATAAAAGATTTCACACCTAAAGACACCTGCAGATGGAAATTAAGAGATGGAGAAACATGAATCATGCAAGTGGATGTCAAAAGAAGTCAGAGTAGCAATCCTTATATCAGACAAAATAGACTTTTTTAAAATTGAAATTGAATTAGCCAACATAGAGTACACCAGTAGTTTCAAATGTAGCGTTCCACAATTCATCAGTTGTGTATAACACCCAGTGTTCATCACATCACAGGCATTCCTTAATGCCCATCACACAGTTACCCCATCTCGCCAGCCACCTTTCCTCCAGCAACCCTCAGTTGGTTTCCAATAGTTAGGAACCTGTCATGGATTTTCTTCCTCTCTGGTTTCTTCGCATTCATTTTCCCTCCCTTCCCCTATGATCCTCTGTGCTGTTCCTTCTATTCCACATATGAGTAAAACCATATAATAATTGTTTTTCTCTGACTGACTTATTTTGCTCAGCATAATACCCTCCAGTGCCATCCACATCGATATGCTCAATATTGATCCTTTCTGATGGCTGAGTCATATTCCATTGTATATGTATATACCATGTTTTCTTTATCCATTTATCTGTCGATGGATGTCTTGGTTCCTTCCACGGTTTGGCTATTGTGGACAATGTTGCTATAAACATTCGGGGTGCAGTTGCCCCTTCAGATCACTACATTGGTAGCTTTGGGGTAAATAAAATTGCTGGGTTGTAAGGGAGCTCTGTTTTAAGTTCTTGAGGAACCTCCATATTGTTTTCCAAAGTGGCTGTACCAGTTTTCATTCCCACTTAGAAGTGTAAGAGAGTTCCCCTTTCTCCTCACCAACATTTGTTATTTCTTCGCTTGTTAATTTTTGCAATTCTGACTGGTGTGAAGTGGTATCTCATTGTCATTTGGATTTCTTTTTCCCCATGCCAAGTGATGTTGAGCAGTTTGTCATATGTCTGTTGGCCATTTGTGTGTCTTCTTTGGAGAAATATCTGTTCATATCTTCTGCCCATTTCTTGACTCACTTATTTGTTTTTTGGGTGTTGAGTTTGGGTGTTGAAAGGTAGTAAAGCGTACGGCACATTCATGATGCTTCCACACGCAATTTTGGAAATGCTTCTCTCTCTAGGATACCTGAAGATGTTAGTGGAGAGTTGCTGTATACGCAGACTTGCTTTTCCCAGGTGAGTGCATGGGACATTCCTTATTCCCTCACGCGCGCGCGCGCGCACACACACACACACACACACACACACACACACAGAGTTGAACATGATTCTGTCTCGTCAGGAAAGAAGATGTTCGTTGAGAGACGGTTTCTCACCGATGCTTTTGGGTTCTTGCTTTTATTCCCCCCGGAGAGTGAAGTGTAGGCGCTTTTTCCGTAGGCTTCCGTACACACCCTTGAGAAGCCTTCCGTCAGCCAGAAACAAGCCGTGAGTTGAAAGAGGCGTTCCACGCAGACCTCCTTCTCAGAGCGAAGCCTGTCACACTTTTCCTTGTGAAGTAAACTAGAGAGATACAAATACTTTAGCAATGATTGCTTTAACAAAAAAGGACTAAATATCCCAATCAGAAAACATAGACTGTAAAGAGGAAGCAAGACCCATCTCTATGCTGCCTACCAGAGAATCACTTCAGACCTAAAAATAAAAGCAGATTCGAAGTAATGGGAAACAAAAGCATTTATCATGCAAATGGAAGTGAAAAGAAAGTTGGAGTCGTAATATTTTTATGAGACAAAATAAACTGAATTGTGGGGAAGATGGCAGAGTAGAAGGACCCTAAACTCACCTCATCCCACAGATACAACTAGATCACACTCACACCAGAGTCACCCAGAAATGGACCTTCAGATTTCCCAACAAAACTCTACAACTAAATGGAGAGAGGAAATCACATCAAAGATGGTAGGAAGGACAAGGACTCTGTAGGAATCTAAACCCCATATTTCTGACCACCAGAGGGAGGGAACCACAGTCATAGAGGGGCCAGAAACAAACTACTACACCGGGGAGCCTCTAAAGCGTAGAGACATCCTCATAGCTTATGGCTTTGAAAATCAGAAGGGATGAAATTTGTGAGGGTATACAACCAGCAGACTTAAAGCTTGGAACTTCTAAAAATCAGCTGTCTCAGCTCTGAGAGAGCACAGAAGGTGATAGGAAGCTGAGATCTGTCCTTAAAGAGAAAGTACAGCAAGCAGTGTGGAGAAGCTTGGGTGAAGCAGGTTGAAAGATGCTTGAGGATTAAACAAGGGAGACATAGTTCCTGGACTCAGAGTTTGCTAAGGGACTTGTCAAGGAACAAAGGAGCTGGCAGGTGCTATTTCCCTCTACGGCCCCTCAGTATAAGCACACACCTACCTGCAAGACCAAGCACAATCTAGCAATCACTAACTTGCATAAACCATGGCCCATCCCCAAGCCTCCCAGACCTGCTTCAGTCCCAGTGCTGTGGATACCCTCCCTGATAAGACCCACACAATCCTTGACAACAATATGTCTCCCCATCACCTACAGAACACGCATGCGTCTTGTTAAAACAGCACACCCCATGTGTTGTGCACAATGACACAGTCCAGATCCAGTCTCTGTTTTTGCTATGCATTACCTTCAGAGGAGAACCAGCCTCACCAAGTTAAAAATGTATGTTCTGCCCCGTATTTTCAAGAACAAGCAATATATCTGACCTTCCTAACCGAGAGATATTCTCTGAGAAGTAGGCCAAATGAGCAGACAGAGGACTATGTCCTAAACGAAAGAAGAGGACAAAGCCACAGCAAGAGACCTAAACAAAATGGATATAAGGAACATGCCTGACAGAAAATTTAAGATAACAATTATAAAGATACTCACTGGGGAAATGAAAAGAGGGAGGACATCAGAAGGGGGAACATCATTGAGACTCTTAACAAAGAGATATGAAAGAAATAATCAGAGATGTGGAACACAAGAAATGAAATGAAGAATATACTAGATAGAATAATTAGCAGGATGGACGAAGCAGAGGAACAAATTAATGAACTAGAAGACAGTAATGGAAAGTAATCAAGCGGAACAAATGAGAGGAAAAAGAAGTATGCAAAAATGAGAAGAGACTTAGGGAATTCAGTGACTCCATCCAGTGTAACAACACCCACATTAGAGGGATCCCAGAAGGTGAAAAGGGGGAAAAGGGGGCAGAAAATCTATTTGAGCAAAGAAGAGCTGAAAACGTAACCTAATCTGGTGAAGGAAACCTATACAAATCCATAAGGCATAGAGATCCCCTCCCACAAAGTCAACCGAAGGAGGTCCACATCAAGACACATAGTAATCCAAATGGGAAAAGGTAGTGATAAAGAAAAAACATTTAAAGCAGCAAGATAAAAGAAGACAGGTAACATGCAAGGGAAAGCCCATAAAGCTATCAGCTGAGTTTTCAGCAGAAACTATGCAGGATAGAAGAAAGTGGCGTTAAATATTCAAAGTGCTGAATGAGAAAAATCTGCAGCAAGGAATAATTTATCCAGCAAGCCTATCCTTCAGAAAAGAAGGGGAGAAAAAGAGTTTCTTAGGCACACAAACTAAAAGAGTTCATGACCACTAAATTAACTACAAAAAATATTGAAGGGGACACTATGAGTGGAAAAAAATCGTAAGTGAGAGTATGACAATAATGAATCAAGGAAGCAGTAAAAATAAGTATTTCTGTAAAAATCAGTTAAGGGATTCACAAAATTAAAGGATGTAAAATATGAAAACATATACCCTAACACATGAGGAGGAGTCAACAGTGGGTTTGAACTTAAACAGCATTCAACTTAATATAGACCGAAAAGGCTATATATAATCCAGGGGGTCACCACAAACCCAAAGCACTAATACACATGCAAAAGATAAAGGGAAAGAAATCCAAGAATATCATTAAAGAAAACGAGCAAACCATGAGAGAGAGAGCAAGAGAAGAAAGGATCAGAGAAAAACTACACAAAAAACTATGAAACAAGTAACAAAACATCAATAAATACATGTCTAATGATAATCAGTTTGAATGTAAATGGACTAAATGCTCCAAGCAAAAGAGCATGACAGAGTTTGTCTATATATATAAAAGATTTCACACCTAAAGACACCTGCAGATGGAAATTAAGAGATGGAGAAACATGAATCATGCAAGTGGATGTCAAAAGAAGTCAGAGTAGCAATCCTTATATCAGACAAAATAGAGTTTTTTAAAATTGAAATTGAATTAGCCAACATAGAGTACACCAGTAGTTTCAAATGTAGCGTTCCACAATTCATCAGTTGTGTATAACACCCAGTGTTCATCACATCACAGGCATTCCTTAATGCCCATCACACAGTTACCCCATCTCCCCAGCCACCTTTCCTCCAGCAACCCTCAGTTGGTTTCCAATAGTTAGGAACCTGTCATGGATTTTCTTCCTCTCTGGTTTCTTCGCATTCATTTTCCCTCCCTTCCCCTATGATCCTCTGTGCTGTTCCTTCTATTCCACATATGAGTAAAACCATATAATAATTGTTTTTCTCTGACTGACTTATTTTGCTCAGCATAATACCCTCCAGTGCCATCCACATCGATATGCTCAATATTGATCCTTTCTGATGGCTGAGTCATATTCCATTGTATATGTATATACCATGTTTTCTTTATCCATTTATCTGTCGATGGATGTCTTGGTTCCTTCCACGGTTTGGCTATTGTGGACAATGTTGCTATAAACATTCGGGGTGCAGTTGCCCCTTCAGATCACTACATTGGTAGCTTTGGGGTAAATAAAATTGCTGGGTTGTAAGGGAGCTCTGTTTTAAGTTCTTGAGGAACCTCCATATTGTTTTCCAAAGTGGCTGTACCAGTTTTCATTCCCACTTAGAAGTGTAAGAGAGTTCCCCTTTCTCCTCACCAACATTTGTTATTTCTCCGCTTGTTAATTTTTGCAATTCTGACTGGTGTGAAGTGGTATCTCATTGTCATTTGGATTTCTTTTTCCCCATGCCAAGTGATGTTGAGCAGTTTGTCATATGTCTGTTGGCCATTTGTGTGTCTTCTTTGGAGAAATATCTGTTCATATCTTCTGCCCATTTCTTGACTCACTTATTTGTTTTTTGGGTGTTGAGTTTGGGTGTTGAAAGGTAGTAAAGCGTACGGCACATTCATGATGCTTCCACACGCAATTTTGGAAATGCTTCTCTCTCTAGGATACCTGAAGATGTTAGTGGAGAGTTGCTGTATACGCAGACTTGCTTTTCCCAGGTGAGTGCATGGGACATTCCTTATTCCCTCACGCGCGCGCGCGCGCACACACACACACACACACACACACACACAGAGTTGAACATGATTCTGTCTCGTCAGGAAAGAAGATGTTCGTTGAGAGACGGTTTCTCACCGATGCTTTTGGGTTCTTGCTTTTATTCCCCCCGGAGAGTGAAGTGTAGGCGCTTTTTCCGTAGGCTTCCGTACACACCCTTGAGAAGCCTTCCGTCAGCCAGAAACAAGCCGTGAGTTGAAAGAGGCGTTCCACGCAGACCTCCTTCTCAGAGCGAAGCCTGTCACACTTTTCCTTGTGAAGTAAACTAGAGAGATACAAATACTTTAGCAATGATTGTTTTAACAAAAAAGGACTAAATATCCCAATCAGAAAACATAGACTGTAAAGAGGAAGCAAGACCCATCTCTATGCTGCCTACCAGAGAATCACTTCAGACCTAAAAATAAAAGCAGATTCGAAGTAATGGGAAACAAAAGCATTTATCATGCAAATGGAAGTGAAAAGAAAGTTGGAGTCGTAATATTTTTATGAGACAAAATAAACTGAATTGTGGGGAAGATGGCAGAGTAGAAGGACCCTAAACTCACCTCATCCCACAGATACAACTAGATCACACTCACACCAGAGTCACCCAGAAATGGACCTTCAGATTTCCCAACAAAACTCTACAACTAAATGGAGAGAGGAAATCACATCAAAGATGGTAGGAAGGACAAGGACTCTGTAGGAATCTAAACCCCATATTTCTGACCACCAGAGGGAGGGAACCACAGTCATAGAGGGGCCAGAAACAAACTACTACACCGGGGAGCCTCTAAAGCGTAGAGACATCCTCATAGCTTATGGCTTTGAAAATCAGAAGGGATGAAATTTGTGAGGGTATACAACCAGCAGACTTAAAGCTTGGAACTTTTAAAAATCAGCTGTCTCAGCTCTGAGAGAGCACAGAAGGTGATAGGAAGCTGAGATCTGTCCTTAAAGAGAAAGTACAGCAAACAGTGTAGAGAAGCATGGGTGAAGCAGGTTGAAAGATGCTTGAGGATTAAACAAGGGAGACATAGTTCCTGGACTCAGAGTTTGCTAAGGGACTTGTCAAGGAACAAAGGAGCTGGCAGGTGCTATTTCCCTCTACGGCCCCTCAGTATAAGCACACACCTACCTGCAAGACCAAGCACAATCTAGCAATCACTAACTTGCATAAACCATGGCCCATCCCCAAGCCTCCCAGACCTGCTTCAGTCCCAGTGCTGTGGATACCCTCCCTGATAAGACCCACACAATCCTTGACAACAATATGTCTCCCCATCACCTACAGAACACGCATGCGTCTTGTTAAAACAGCACACCCCATGTGTTGTGCACAATGACACAGTCCAGATCCAGTCTCTGTTTTTGCTATGCATTACCTTCAGAGGAGAACCAGCCTCACCAAGTTAAAAATGTATGTTCTGCCCCGTATTTTCAAGAACAAGCAATATATCTGACCTTCCTAACCGAGAGATATTCTCTGAGAAGTAGGCCAAATGAGCAGACAGAGGACTATGTCCTAAACGAAAGAAGAGGACAAAGCCACAGCAAGAGACCTAAACAAAATGGATATAAGGAACATGCCTGACAGAAAATTTAAGATAACAATTATAAAGATACTCACTGGGGAAATGAAAAGAGGGAGGACATCAGAAGGGGGAACATCATTGAGACTCTTAACAAAGAGATATGAAAGAAATAATCAGAGATGTGGAACACAAGAAATGAAATGAAGAATATACTAGATAGAATAATTAGCAGGATGGACGAAGCAGAGGAACAAATTAATGAACTAGAAGACAGTAATGGAAAGTAATCAAGCGGAACAAATGAGAGGAAAAAGAAGTATGCAAAAATGAGAAGAGACTTAGGGAATTCAGTGACTCCATCCAGTGTAACAACACCCACATTAGAGGGATCCCAGAAGGTGAAAAGGGGGAAAAGGGGGCAGAAAATCTATTTGAGCAAAGAAGAGCTGAAAACGTAACCTAATCTGGTGAAGGAAACCTATACAAATCCATAAGGCATAGAGATCCCCTCCCACAAAGTCAACCGAAGGAGGTCCACATCAAGACACATAGTAATCCAAATGGGAAAAGGTAGTGATAAAGAAAAAACATTGAAAGCAGCAAGATAAAAGAAGACAGGTAACATGCAAGGGAAAGCCCATAAAGCTATCAGCTGAGTTTTCAGCAGAAACTATGCAGGACAGAAGAAAGTGGCGTTAAATATTCAAAGTGCTGAATGAGAAAAATCTGCAGCAAGGAATAATTTATCCAGCAAGCCTATCCTTCAGAAAAGAAGGGGAGAAAAAGAGTTTCTTAGCCACACAAACTAAAAGAGTTCATGACCACTAAATTAACTACAAAAAATATTGAAGGGGACACTATGAGTGGAAAAAAATCGTAAGTGAGAGTATGACAATAATGAATCAAGGAAGCAGTAAAAATAAGTATTTCTGTAAAAATCAGTTAAGGGATTCACAAAATTAAAGGATGTAAAATATGAAAACATATACCCTAACACATGAGGAGGAGTCAACAGTGGGTTTGAACTTAAACAGCATTCAACTTAATATAGACCGAAAAGGCTATATATAATCCAGGGGGTCACCACAAACCCAAAGCACTAATACACATGCAAAAGATAAAGGGAAAGAAATCCAAGAATATCATTAAAGAAAACGAGCAAACCATGAGAGAGAGAGCAAGAGAAGAAAGGATCAGAGAAAAACTACACAAAAAACTATGAAACAAGTAACAAAACATCAATAAATACATGTCTAATGATAATCAGTTTGAATGTAAATGGACTAAATGCTCCAAGCAAAAGAGCATGACAGAGTTTGTCTATATATATAAAAGATTTCACACCTAAAGACACCTGCAGATGGAAATTAAGAGATGGAGAAACATGAATCATGCAAGTGGATGTCAAAAGAAGTCAGAGTAGCAATCCTTATATCAGACAAAATAGACTTTTTTAAAATTGAAATTGAATTAGCCAACATAGAGTACACCAGTAGTTTCAAATGTAGCGTTCCACAATTCATCAGTTGTGTATAACACCCAGTGTTCATCACATCACAGGCATTCCTTAATGCCCATCACACAGTTACCCCATCTCGCCAGCCACCTTTCCTCCAGCAACCCTCAGTTGGTTTCCAATAGTTAGGAACCTGTCATGGATTTTCTTCCTCTCTGGTTTCTTCGCATTCATTTTCCCTCCCTTCCCCTATGATCCTCTGTGCTGTTCCTTCTATTCCACATATGAGTAAAACCATATAATAATTGTTTTTCTCTGACTGACTTATTTTGCTCAGCATAATACCCTCCAGTGCCATCCACATCGATATGCTCAATATTGATCCTTTCTGATGGCTGAGTCATATTCCATTGTATATGTATATACCATGTTTTCTTTATCCATTTATCTGTCGATGGATGTCTTGGTTCCTTCCACGGTTTGGCTATTGTGGACAATGTTGCTATAAACATTCGGGGTGCAGTTGCCCCTTCAGATCACTACATTGGTAGCTTTGGGGTAAATAAAATTGCTGGGTTGTAAGGGAGCTCTGTTTTAAGTTCTTGAGGAACCTCCATATTGTTTTCCAAAGTGGCTGTACCAGTTTTCATTCCCACTTAGAAGTGTAAGAGAGTTCCCCTTTCTCCTCACCAACATTTGTTATTTCTTCGCTTGTTAATTTTTGCAATTCTGACTGGTGTGAAGTGGTATCTCATTGTCATTTGGATTTCTTTTTCCCCATGCCAAGTGATGTTGAGCAGTTTGTCATATGTCTGTTGGCCATTTGTGTGTCTTCTTTGGAGAAATATCTGTTCATATCTTCTGCCCATTTCTTGACTCACTTATTTGTTTTTTGGGTGTTGAGTTTGGGTGTTGAAAGGTAGTAAAGCGTACGGCACATTCATGATGCTTCCACACGCAATTTTGGAAATGCTTCTCTCTCTAGGATACCTGAAGATGTTAGTGGAGAGTTGCTGTATACGCAGACTTGCTTTTCCCAGGTGAGTGCATGGGACATTCCTTATTCCCTCACGCGCGCGCGCGCGCACACACACACACACACACACACACACACACACAGAGTTGAACATGATTCTGTCTCGTCAGGAAAGAAGATGTTCGTTGAGAGACGGTTTCTCACCGATGCTTTTGGGTTCTTGCTTTTATTCCCCCCGGAGAGTGAAGTGTAGGCGCTTTTTCCGTAGGCTTCCGTACACACCCTTGAGAAGCCTTCCGTCAGCCAGAAACAAGCCGTGAGTTGAAAGAGGCGTTCCACGCAGACCTCCTTCTCAGAGCGAAGCCTGTCACACTTTTCCTTGTGAAGTAAACTAGAGAGATACAAATACTTTAGCAATGATTGCTTTAACAAAAAAGGACTAAATATCCCAATCAGAAAACATAGACTGTAAAGAGGAAGCAAGACCCATCTCTATGCTGCCTACCAGAGAATCACTTCAGACCTAAAAATAAAAGCAGATTCGAAGTAATGGGAAACAAAAGCATTTATCATGCAAATGGAAGTGAAAAGAAAGTTGGAGTCGTAATATTTTTATGAGACAAAATAAACTGAATTGTGGGGAAGATGGCAGAGTAGAAGGACCCTAAACTCACCTCATCCCACAGATACAACTAGATCACACTCACACCAGAGTCACCCAGAAATGGACCTTCAGATTTCCCAACAAAACTCTACAACTAAATGGAGAGAGGAAATCACATCAAAGATGGTAGGAAGGACAAGGACTCTGTAGGAATCTAAACCCCATATTTCTGACCACCAGAGGGAGGGAACCACAGTCATAGAGGGGCCAGAAACAAACTACTACACCGGGGAGCCTCTAAAGCGTAGAGACATCCTCATAGCTTATGGCTTTGAAAATCAGAAGGGATGAAATTTGTGAGGGTATACAACCAGCAGACTTAAAGCTTGGAACTTCTAAAAATCAGCTGTCTCAGCTCTGAGAGAGCACAGAAGGTGATAGGAAGCTGAGATCTGTCCTTAAAGAGAAAGTACAGCAAGCAGTGTGGAGAAGCTTGGGTGAAGCAGGTTGAAAGATGCTTGAGGATTAAACAAGGGAGACATAGTTCCTGGACTCAGAGTTTGCTAAGGGACTTGTCAAGGAACAAAGGAGCTGGCAGGTGCTATTTCCCTCTACGGCCCCTCAGTATAAGCACACACCTACCTGCAAGACCAAGCACAATCTAGCAATCACTAACTTGCATAAACCATGGCCCATCCCCAAGCCTCCCAGACCTGCTTCAGTCCCAGTGCTGTGGATACCCTCCCTGATAAGACCCACACAATCCTTGACAACAATATGTCTCCCCATCACCTACAGAACACGCATGCGTCTTGTTAAAACAGCACACCCCATGTGTTGTGCACAATGACACAGTCCAGATCCAGTCTCTGTTTTTGCTATGCATTACCTTCAGAGGAGAACCAGCCTCACCAAGTTAAAAATGTATGTTCTGCCCCGTATTTTCAAGAACAAGCAATATATCTGACCTTCCTAACCGAGAGATATTCTCTGAGAAGTAGGCCAAATGAGCAGACAGAGGACTATGTCCTAAACGAAAGAAGAGGACAAAGCCACAGCAAGAGACCTAAACAAAATGGATATAAGGAACATGCCTGACAGAAAATTTAAGATAACAATTATAAAGATACTCACTGGGGAAATGAAAAGAGGGAGGACATCAGAAGGGGGAACATCATTGAGACTCTTAACAAAGAGATATGAAAGAAATAATCAGAGATGTGGAACACAAGAAATGAAATGAAGAATATACTAGATAGAATAATTAGCAGGATGGACGAAGCAGAGGAACAAATTAATGAACTAGAAGACAGTAATGGAAAGTAATCAAGCGGAACAAATGAGAGGAAAAAGAAGTATGCAAAAATGAGAAGAGACTTAGGGAATTCAGTGACTCCATCCAGTGTAACAACACCCACATTAGAGGGATCCCAGAAGGTGAAAAGGGGGAAAAGGGGGCAGAAAATCTATTTGAGCAAAGAAGAGCTGAAAACGTAACCTAATCTGGTGAAGGAAACCTATACAAATCCATAAGGCATAGAGATCCCCTCCCACAAAGTCAACCGAAGGAGGTCCACATCAAGACACATAGTAATCCAAATGGGAAAAGGTAGTGATAAAGAAAAAACATTGAAAGCAGCAAGATAAAAGAAGACAGGTAACATGCAAGGGAAAGCCCATAAAGCTATCAGCTGAGTTTTCAGCAGAAACTATGCAGGACAGAAGAAAGTGGCGTTAAATATTCAAAGTGCTGAATGAGAAAAATCTGCAGCAAGGAATAATTTATCCAGCAAGCCTATCCTTCAGAAAAGAAGGGGAGAAAAAGAGTTTCTTAGCCACACAAACTAAAAGAGTTCATGACCACTAAATTAACTACAAAAAATATTGAAGGGGACACTATGAGTGGAAAAAAATCGTAAGTGAGAGTATGACAATAATGAATCAAGGAAGCAGTAAAAATAAGTATTTCTGTAAAAATCAGTTAAGGGATTCACAAAATTAAAGGATGTAAAATATGAAAACATATACCCTAACACATGAGGAGGAGTCAACAGTGGGTTTGAACTTAAACAGCATTCAACTTAATATAGACCGAAAAGGCTATATATAATCCAGGGGGTCACCACAAACCCAAAGCACTAATACACATGCAAAAGATAAAGGGAAAGAAATCCAAGAATATCATTAAAGAAAACGAGCAAACCATGAGAGAGAGAGCAAGAGAAGAAAGGATCAGAGAAAAACTACACAAAAAACTATGAAACAAGTAACAAAACATCAATAAATACATGTCTAATGATAATCAGTTTGAATGTAAATGGACTAAATGCTCCAAGCAAAAGAGCATGACAGAGTTTGTCTATATATATAAAAGATTTCACACCTAAAGACACCTGCAGATGGAAATTAAGAGATGGAGAAACATGAATCATGCAAGTGGATGTCAAAAGAAGTCAGAGTAGCAATCCTTATATCAGACAAAATAGACTTTTTTAAAATTGAAATTGAATTAGCCAACATAGAGTACACCAGTAGTTTCAAATGTAGCGTTCCACAATTCATCAGTTGTGTATAACACCCAGTGTTCATCACATCACAGGCATTCCTTAATGCCCATCACACAGTTACCCCATCTCCCCAGCCACCTTTCCTCCAGCAACCCTCAGTTGGTTTCCAATAGTTAGGAACCTGTCATGGATTTTCTTCCTCTCTGGTTTCTTCGCATTCATTTTCCCTCCCTTCCCCTATGATCCTCTGTGCTGTTCCTTCTATTCCACATATGAGTAAAACCATATAATAATTGTTTTTCTCTGACTGACTTATTTTGCTCAGCATAATACCCTCCAGTGCCATCCACATCGATATGCTCAATATTGATCCTTTCTGATGGCTGAGTCATATTCCATTGTATATGTATATACCATGTTTTCTTTATCCATTTATCTGTCGATGGATGTCTTGGTTCCTTCCACGGTTTGGCTATTGTGGACAATGTTGCTATAAACATTCGGGGTGCAGTTGCCCCTTCAGATCACTACATTGGTAGCTTTGGGGTAAATAAAATTGCTGGGTTGTAAGGGAGCTCTGTTTTAAGTTCTTGAGGAACCTCCATATTGTTTTCCAAAGTGGCTGTACCAGTTTTCATTCCCACTTAGAAGTGTAAGAGAGTTCCCCTTTCTCCTCACCAACATTTGTTATTTCTCCGCTTGTTAATTTTTGCAATTCTGACTGGTGTGAAGTGGTATCTCATTGTCATTTGGATTTCTTTTTCCCCATGCCAAGTGATGTTGAGCAGTTTGTCATATGTCTGTTGGCCATTTGTGTGTCTTCTTTGGAGAAATATCTGTTCATATCTTCTGCCCATTTCTTGACTCACTTATTTGTTTTTTGGGTGTTGAGTTTGGGTGTTGAAAGGTAGTAAAGCGTACGGCACATTCATGATGCTTCCACACGCAATTTTGGAAATGCTTCTCTCTCTAGGATACCTGAAGATGTTAGTGGAGAGTTGCTGTATACGCAGACTTGCTTTTCCCAGGTGAGTGCATGGGACATTCCTTATTCCCTCACGCGCGCGCGCGCGCACACACACACACACACACACACACACACAGAGTTGAACATGATTCTGTCTCGTCAGGAAAGAAGATGTTCGTTGAGAGACGGTTTCTCACCGATGCTTTTGGGTTCTTGCTTTTATTCCCCCCGGAGAGTGAAGTGTAGGCGCTTTTTCCGTAGGCTTCCGTACACACCCTTGAGAAGCCTTCCGTCAGCCAGAAACAAGCCGTGAGTTGAAAGAGGCGTTCCACGCAGACCTCCTTCTCAGAGCGAAGCCTGTCACACTTTTCCTTGTGAAGTAAACTAGAGAGATACAAATACTTTAGCAATGATTGTTTTAACAAAAAAGGACTAAATATCCCAATCAGAAAACATAGACTGTAAAGAGGAAGCAAGACCCATCTCTATGCTGCCTACCAGAGAATCACTTCAGACCTAAAAATAAAAGCAGATTCGAAGTAATGGGAAACAAAAGCATTTATCATGCAAATGGAAGTGAAAAGAAAGTTGGAGTCGTAATATTTTTATGAGACAAAATAAACTGAATTGTGGGGAAGATGGCAGAGTAGAAGGACCCTAAACTCACCTCATCCCACAGATACAACTAGATCACACTCACACCAGAGTCACCCAGAAATGGACCTTCAGATTTCCCAACAAAACTCTACAACTAAATGGAGAGAGGAAATCACATCAAAGATGGTAGGAAGGACAAGGACTCTGTAGGAATCTAAACCCCATATTTCTGACCACCAGAGGGAGGGAACCACAGTCATAGAGGGGCCAGAAACAAACTACTACACCGGGGAGCCTCTAAAGCGTAGAGACATCCTCATAGCTTATGGCTTTGAAAATCAGAAGGGATGAAATTTGTGAGGGTATACAACCAGCAGACTTAAAGCTTGGAACTTTTAAAAATCAGCTGTCTCAGCTCTGAGAGAGCACAGAAGGTGATAGGAAGCTGAGATCTGTCCTTAAAGAGAAAGTACAGCAAACAGTGTAGAGAAGCATGGGTGAAGCAGGTTGAAAGATGCTTGAGGATTAAACAAGGGAGACATAGTTCCTGGACTCAGAGTTTGCTAAGGGACTTGTCAAGGAACAAAGGAGCTGGCAGGTGCTATTTCCCTCTACGGCCCCTCAGTATAAGCACACACCTACCTGCAAGACCAAGCACAATCTAGCAATCACTAACTTGCATAAACCATGGCCCATCCCCAAGCCTCCCAGACCTGCTTCAGTCCCAGTGCTGTGGATACCCTCCCTGATAAGACCCACACAATCCTTGACAACAATATGTCTCCCCATCACCTACAGAACACGCATGCGTCTTGTTAAAACAGCACACCCCATGTGTTGTGCACAATGACACAGTCCAGATCCAGTCTCTGTTTTTGCTATGCATTACCTTCAGAGGAGAACCAGCCTCACCAAGTTAAAAATGTATGTTCTGCCCCGTATTTTCAAGAACAAGCAATATATCTGACCTTCCTAACCGAGAGATATTCTCTGAGAAGTAGGCCAAATGAGCAGACAGAGGACTATGTCCTAAACGAAAGAAGAGGACAAAGCCACAGCAAGAGACCTAAACAAAATGGATATAAGGAACATGCCTGACAGAAAATTTAAGATAACAATTATAAAGATACTCACTGGGGAAATGAAAAGAGGGAGGACATCAGAAGGGGGAACATCATTGAGACTCTTAACAAAGAGATATGAAAGAAATAATCAGAGATGTGGAACACAAGAAATGAAATGAAGAATATACTAGATAGAATAATTAGCAGGATGGACGAAGCAGAGGAACAAATTAATGAACTAGAAGACAGTAATGGAAAGTAATCAAGCGGAACAAATGAGAGGAAAAAGAAGTATGCAAAAATGAGAAGAGACTTAGGGAATTCAGTGACTCCATCCAGTGTAACAACACCCACATTAGAGGGATCCCAGAAGGTGAAAAGGGGGAAAAGGGGGCAGAAAATCTATTTGAGCAAAGAAGAGCTGAAAACGTAACCTAATCTGGTGAAGGAAACCTATACAAATCCATAAGGCATAGAGATCCCCTCCCACAAAGTCAACCGAAGGAGGTCCACATCAAGACACATAGTAATCCAAATGGGAAAAGGTAGTGATAAAGAAAAAACATTGAAAGCAGCAAGATAAAAGAAGACAGGTAACATGCAAGGGAAAGCCCATAAAGCTATCAGCTGAGTTTTCAGCAGAAACTATGCAGGACAGAAGAAAGTGGCGTTAAATATTCAAAGTGCTGAATGAGAAAAATCTGCAGCAAGGAATAATTTATCCAGCAAGCCTATCCTTCAGAAAAGAAGGGGAGAAAAAGAGTTTCTTAGCCACACAAACTAAAAGAGTTCATGACCACTAAATTAACTACAAAAAATATTGAAGGGGACACTATGAGTGGAAAAAAATCGTAAGTGAGAGTATGACAATAATGAATCAAGGAAGCAGTAAAAATAAGTATTTCTGTAAAAATCAGTTAAGGGATTCACAAAATTAAAGGATGTAAAATATGAAAACATATACCCTAACACATGAGGAGGAGTCAACAGTGGGTTTGAACTTAAACAGCATTCAACTTAATATAGACCGAAAAGGCTATATATAATCCAGGGGGTCACCACAAACCCAAAGCACTAATACACATGCAAAAGATAAAGGGAAAGAAATCCAAGAATATCATTAAAGAAAACGAGCAAACCATGAGAGAGAGAGCAAGAGAAGAAAGGATCAGAGAAAAACTACACAAAAAACTATGAAACAAGTAACAAAACATCAATAAATACATGTCTAATGATAATCAGTTTGAATGTAAATGGACTAAATGCTCCAAGCAAAAGAGCATGACAGAGTTTGTCTATATATATAAAAGATTTCACACCTAAAGACACCTGCAGATGGAAATTAAGAGATGGAGAAACATGAATCATGCAAGTGGATGTCAAAAGAAGTCAGAGTAGCAATCCTTATATCAGACAAAATAGACTTTTTTAAAATTGAAATTGAATTAGCCAACATAGAGTACACCAGTAGTTTCAAATGTAGCGTTCCACAATTCATCAGTTGTGTATAACACCCAGTGTTCATCACATCACAGGCATTCCTTAATGCCCATCACACAGTTACCCCATCTCGCCAGCCACCTTTCCTCCAGCAACCCTCAGTTGGTTTCCAATAGTTAGGAACCTGTCATGGATTTTCTTCCTCTCTGGTTTCTTCGCATTCATTTTCCCTCCCTTCCCCTATGATCCTCTGTGCTGTTCCTTCTATTCCACATATGAGTAAAACCATATAATAATTGTTTTTCTCTGACTGACTTATTTTGCTCAGCATAATACCCTCCAGTGCCATCCACATCGATATGCTCAATATTGATCCTTTCTGATGGCTGAGTCATATTCCATTGTATATGTATATACCATGTTTTCTTTATCCATTTATCTGTCGATGGATGTCTTGGTTCCTTCCACGGTTTGGCTATTGTGGACAATGTTGCTATAAACATTCGGGGTGCAGTTGCCCCTTCAGATCACTACATTGGTAGCTTTGGGGTAAATAAAATTGCTGGGTTGTAAGGGAGCTCTGTTTTAAGTTCTTGAGGAACCTCCATATTGTTTTCCAAAGTGGCTGTACCAGTTTTCATTCCCACTTAGAAGTGTAAGAGAGTTCCCCTTTCTCCTCACCAACATTTGTTATTTCTTCGCTTGTTAATTTTTGCAATTCTGACTGGTGTGAAGTGGTATCTCATTGTCATTTGGATTTCTTTTTCCCCATGCCAAGTGATGTTGAGCAGTTTGTCATATGTCTGTTGGCCATTTGTGTGTCTTCTTTGGAGAAATATCTGTTCATATCTTCTGCCCATTTCTTGACTCACTTATTTGTTTTTTGGGTGTTGAGTTTGGGTGTTGAAAGGTAGTAAAGCGTACGGCACATTCATGATGCTTCCACACGCAATTTTGGAAATGCTTCTCTCTCTAGGATACCTGAAGATGTTAGTGGAGAGTTGCTGTATACGCAGACTTGCTTTTCCCAGGTGAGTGCATGGGACATTCCTTATTCCCTCACGCGCGCGCGCGCGCACACACACACACACACACACACACACACACACACAGAGTTGAACATGATTCTGTCTCGTCAGGAAAGAAGATGTTCGTTGAGAGACGGTTTCTCACCGATGCTTTTGGGTTCTTGCTTTTATTCCCCCCGGAGAGTGAAGTGTAGGCGCTTTTTCCGTAGGCTTCCGTACACACCCTTGAGAAGCCTTCCGTCAGCCAGAAACAAGCCGTGAGTTGAAAGAGGCGTTCCACGCAGACCTCCTTCTCAGAGCGAAGCCTGTCACACTTTTCCTTGTGAAGTAAACTAGAGAGATACAAATACTTTAGCAATGATTGCTTTAACAAAAAAGGACTAAATATCCCAATCAGAAAACATAGACTGTAAAGAGGAAGCAAGACCCATCTCTATGCTGCCTACCAGAGAATCACTTCAGACCTAAAAATAAAAGCAGATTCGAAGTAATGGGAAACAAAAGCATTTATCATGCAAATGGAAGTGAAAAGAAAGTTGGAGTCGTAATATTTTTATGAGACAAAATAAACTGAATTGTGGGGAAGATGGCAGAGTAGAAGGACCCTAAACTCACCTCATCCCACAGATACAACTAGATCACACTCACACCAGAGTCACCCAGAAATGGACCTTCAGATTTCCCAACAAAACTCTACAACTAAATGGAGAGAGGAAATCACATCAAAGATGGTAGGAAGGACAAGGACTCTGTAGGAATCTAAACCCCATATTTCTGACCACCAGAGGGAGGGAACCACAGTCATAGAGGGGCCAGAAACAAACTACTACACCGGGGAGCCTCTAAAGCGTAGAGACATCCTCATAGCTTATGGCTTTGAAAATCAGAAGGGATGAAATTTGTGAGGGTATACAACCAGCAGACTTAAAGCTTGGAACTTCTAAAAATCAGCTGTCTCAGCTCTGAGAGAGCACAGAAGGTGATAGGAAGCTGAGATCTGTCCTTAAAGAGAAAGTACAGCAAGCAGTGTGGAGAAGCTTGGGTGAAGCAGGTTGAAAGATGCTTGAGGATTAAACAAGGGAGACATAGTTCCTGGACTCAGAGTTTGCTAAGGGACTTGTCAAGGAACAAAGGAGCTGGCAGGTGCTATTTCCCTCTACGGCCCCTCAGTATAAGCACACACCTACCTGCAAGACCAAGCACAATCTAGCAATCACTAACTTGCATAAACCATGGCCCATCCCCAAGCCTCCCAGACCTGCTTCAGTCCCAGTGCTGTGGATACCCTCCCTGATAAGACCCACACAATCCTTGACAACAATATGTCTCCCCATCACCTACAGAACACGCATGCGTCTTGTTAAAACAGCACACCCCATGTGTTGTGCACAATGACACAGTCCAGATCCAGTCTCTGTTTTTGCTATGCATTACCTTCAGAGGAGAACCAGCCTCACCAAGTTAAAAATGTATGTTCTGCCCCGTATTTTCAAGAACAAGCAATATATCTGACCTTCCTAACCGAGAGATATTCTCTGAGAAGTAGGCCAAATGAGCAGACAGAGGACTATGTCCTAAACGAAAGAAGAGGACAAAGCCACAGCAAGAGACCTAAACAAAATGGATATAAGGAACATGCCTGACAGAAAATTTAAGATAACAATTATAAAGATACTCACTGGGGAAATGAAAAGAGGGAGGACATCAGAAGGGGGAACATCATTGAGACTCTTAACAAAGAGATATGAAAGAAATAATCAGAGATGTGGAACACAAGAAATGAAATGAAGAATATACTAGATAGAATAATTAGCAGGATGGACGAAGCAGAGGAACAAATTAATGAACTAGAAGACAGTAATGGAAAGTAATCAAGCGGAACAAATGAGAGGAAAAAGAAGTATGCAAAAATGAGAAGAGACTTAGGGAATTCAGTGACTCCATCCAGTGTAACAACACCCACATTAGAGGGATCCCAGAAGGTGAAAAGGGGGAAAAGGGGGCAGAAAATCTATTTGAGCAAAGAAGAGCTGAAAACGTAACCTAATCTGGTGAAGGAAACCTATACAAATCCATAAGGCATAGAGATCCCCTCCCACAAAGTCAACCGAAGGAGGTCCACATCAAGACACATAGTAATCCAAATGGGAAAAGGTAGTGATAAAGAAAAAACATTGAAAGCAGCAAGATAAAAGAAGACAGGTAACATGCAAGGGAAAGCCCATAAAGCTATCAGCTGAGTTTTCAGCAGAAACTATGCAGGACAGAAGAAAGTGGCGTTAAATATTCAAAGTGCTGAATGAGAAAAATCTGCAGCAAGGAATAATTTATCCAGCAAGCCTATCCTTCAGAAAAGAAGGGGAGAAAAAGAGTTTCTTAGCCACACAAACTAAAAGAGTTCATGACCACTAAATTAACTACAAAAAATATTGAAGGGGACACTATGAGTGGAAAAAAATCGTAAGTGAGAGTATGACAATAATGAATCAAGGAAGCAGTAAAAATAAGTATTTCTGTAAAAATCAGTTAAGGGATTCACAAAATTAAAGGATGTAAAATATGAAAACATATACCCTAACACATGAGGAGGAGTCAACAGTGGGTTTGAACTTAAACAGCATTCAACTTAATATAGACCGAAAAGGCTATATATAATCCAGGGGGTCACCACAAACCCAAAGCACTAATACACATGCAAAAGATAAAGGGAAAGAAATCCAAGAATATCATTAAAGAAAACGAGCAAACCATGAGAGAGAGAGCAAGAGAAGAAAGGATCAGAGAAAAACTACACAAAAAACTATGAAACAAGTAACAAAACATCAATAAATACATGTCTAATGATAATCAGTTTGAATGTAAATGGACTAAATGCTCCAAGCAAAAGAGCATGACAGAGTTTGTCTATATATATAAAAGATTTCACACCTAAAGACACCTGCAGATGGAAATTAAGAGATGGAGAAACATGAATCATGCAAGTGGATGTCAAAAGAAGTCAGAGTAGCAATCCTTATATCAGACAAAATAGACTTTTTTAAAATTGAAATTGAATTAGCCAACATAGAGTACACCAGTAGTTTCAAATGTAGCGTTCCACAATTCATCAGTTGTGTATAACACCCAGTGTTCATCACATCACAGGCATTCCTTAATGCCCATCACACAGTTACCCCATCTCGCCAGCCACCTTTCCTCCAGCAACCCTCAGTTGGTTTCCAATAGTTAGGAACCTGTCATGGATTTTCTTCCTCTCTGGTTTCTTCGCATTCATTTTCCCTCCCTTCCCCTATGATCCTCTGTGCTGTTCCTTCTATTCCACATATGAGTAAAACCATATAATAATTGTTTTTCTCTGACTGACTTATTTTGCTCAGCATAATACCCTCCAGTGCCATCCACATCGATATGCTCAATATTGATCCTTTCTGATGGCTGAGTCATATTCCATTGTATATGTATATACCATGTTTTCTTTATCCATTTATCTGTCGATGGATGTCTTGGTTCCTTCCACGGTTTGGCTATTGTGGACAATGTTGCTATAAACATTCGGGGTGCAGTTGCCCCTTCAGATCACTACATTGGTAGCTTTGGGGTAAATAAAATTGCTGGGTTGTAAGGGAGCTCTGTTTTAAGTTCTTGAGGAACCTCCATATTGTTTTCCAAAGTGGCTGTACCAGTTTTCATTCCCACTTAGAAGTGTAAGAGAGTTCCCCTTTCTCCTCACCAACATTTGTTATTTCTTCGCTTGTTAATTTTTGCAATTCTGACTGGTGTGAAGTGGTATCTCATTGTCATTTGGATTTCTTTTTCCCCATGCCAAGTGATGTTGAGCAGTTTGTCATATGTCTGTTGGCCATTTGTGTGTCTTCTTTGGAGAAATATCTGTTCATATCTTCTGCCCATTTCTTGACTCACTTATTTGTTTTTTGGGTGTTGAGTTTGGGTGTTGAAAGGTAGTAAAGCGTACGGCACATTCATGATGCTTCCACACGCAATTTTGGAAATGCTTCTCTCTCTAGGATACCTGAAGATGTTAGTGGAGAGTTGCTGTATACGCAGACTTGCTTTTCCCAGGTGAGTGCATGGGACATTCCTTATTCCCTCACGCGCGCGCGCGCACACACACACACACACACACACACACACACACAGAGTTGAACATGATTCTGTCTCGTCAGGAAAGAAGATGTTCGTTGAGAGACGGTTTCTCACCGATGCTTTTGGGTTCTTGCTTTTATTCCCCCCGGAGAGTGAAGTGTAGGCGCTTTTTCCGTAGGCTTCCGTACACACCCTTGAGAAGCCTTCCGTCAGCCAGAAACAAGCCGTGAGTTGAAAGAGGCGTTCCACGCAGACCTCCTTCTCAGAGCGAAGCCTGTCACACTTTTCCTTGTGAAGTAAACTAGAGAGATACAAATACTTTAGCAATGATTGCTTTAACAAAAAAGGACTAAATATCCCAATCAGAAAACATAGACTGTAAAGAGGAAGCAAGACCCATCTCTATGCTGCCTACCAGAGAATCACTTCAGACCTAAAAATAAAAGCAGATTCGAAGTAATGGGAAACAAAAGCATTTATCATGCAAATGGAAGTGAAAAGAAAGTTGGAGTCGTAATATTTTTATGAGACAAAATAAACTGAATTGTGGGGAAGATGGCAGAGTAGAAGGACCCTAAACTCACCTCATCCCACAGATACAACTAGATCACACTCACACCAGAGTCACCCAGAAATGGACCTTCAGATTTCCCAACAAAACTCTACAACTAAATGGAGAGAGGAAATCACATCAAAGATGGTAGGAAGGACAAGGACTCTGTAGGAATCTAAACCCCATATTTCTGACCACCAGAGGGAGGGAACCACAGTCATAGAGGGGCCAGAAACAAACTACTACACCGGGGAGCCTCTAAAGCGTAGAGACATCCTCATAGCTTATGGCTTTGAAAATCAGAAGGGATGAAATTTGTGAGGGTATACAACCAGCAGACTTAAAGCTTGGAACTTCTAAAAATCAGCTGTCTCAGCTCTGAGAGAGCACAGAAGGTGATAGGAAGCTGAGATCTGTCCTTAAAGAGAAAGTACAGCAAGCAGTGTGGAGAAGCTTGGGTGAAGCAGGTTGAAAGATGCTTGAGGATTAAACAAGGGAGACATAGTTCCTGGACTCAGAGTTTGCTAAGGGACTTGTCAAGGAACAAAGGAGCTGGCAGGTGCTATTTCCCTCTACGGCCCCTCAGTATAAGCACACACCTACCTGCAAGACCAAGCACAATCTAGCAATCACTAACTTGCATAAACCATGGCCCATCCCCAAGCCTCCCAGACCTGCTTCAGTCCCAGTGCTGTGGATACCCTCCCTGATAAGACCCACACAATCCTTGACAACAATATGTCTCCCCATCACCTACAGAACACGCATGCGTCTTGTTAAAACAGCACACCCCATGTGTTGTGCACAATGACACAGTCCAGATCCAGTCTCTGTTTTTGCTATGCATTACCTTCAGAGGAGAACCAGCCTCACCAAGTTAAAAATGTATGTTCTGCCCCGTATTTTCAAGAACAAGCAATATATCTGACCTTCCTAACCGAGAGATATTCTCTGAGAAGTAGGCCAAATGAGCAGACAGAGGACTATGTCCTAAACGAAAGAAGAGGACAAAGCCACAGCAAGAGACCTAAACAAAATGGATATAAGGAACATGCCTGACAGAAAATTTAAGATAACAATTATAAAGATACTCACTGGGGAAATGAAAAGAGGGAGGACATCAGAAGGGGGAACATCATTGAGACTCTTAACAAAGAGATATGAAAGAAATAATCAGAGATGTGGAACACAAGAAATGAAATGAAGAATATACTAGATAGAATAATTAGCAGGATGGACGAAGCAGAGGAACAAATTAATGAACTAGAAGACAGTAATGGAAAGTAATCAAGCGGAACAAATGAGAGGAAAAAGAAGTATGCAAAAATGAGAAGAGACTTAGGGAATTCAGTGACTCCATCCAGTGTAACAACACCCACATTAGAGGGATCCCAGAAGGTGAAAAGGGGGAAAAGGGGGCAGAAAATCTATTTGAGCAAAGAAGAGCTGAAAACGTAACCTAATCTGGTGAAGGAAACCTATACAAATCCATAAGGCATAGAGATCCCCTCCCACAAAGTCAACCGAAGGAGGTCCACATCAAGACACATAGTAATCCAAATGGGAAAAGGTAGTGATAAAGAAAAAACATTTAAAGCAGCAAGATAAAAGAAGACAGGTAACATGCAAGGGAAAGCCCATAAAGCTATCAGCTGAGTTTTCAGCAGAAACTATGCAGGATAGAAGAAAGTGGCGTTAAATATTCAAAGTGCTGAATGAGAAAAATCTGCAGCAAGGAATAATTTATCCAGCAAGCCTATCCTTCAGAAAAGAAGGGGAGAAAAAGAGTTTCTTAGGCACACAAACTAAAAGAGTTCATGACCACTAAATTAACTACAAAAAATATTGAAGGGGACACTATGAGTGGAAAAAAATCGTAAGTGAGAGTATGACAATAATGAATCAAGGAAGCAGTAAAAATAAGTATTTCTGTAAAAATCAGTTAAGGGATTCACAAAATTAAAGGATGTAAAATATGAAAACATATACCCTAACACATGAGGAGGAGTCAACAGTGGGTTTGAACTTAAACAGCATTCAACTTAATATAGACCGAAAAGGCTATATATAATCCAGGGGGTCACCACAAACCCAAAGCACTAATACACATGCAAAAGATAAAGGGAAAGAAATCCAAGAATATCATTAAAGAAAACGAGCAAACCATGAGAGAGAGAGCAAGAGAAGAAAGGATCAGAGAAAAACTACACAAAAAACTATGAAACAAGTAACAAAACATCAATAAATACATGTCTAATGATAATCAGTTTGAATGTAAATGGACTAAATGCTCCAAGCAAAAGAGCATGACAGAGTTTGTCTATATATATAAAAGATTTCACACCTAAAGACACCTGCAGATGGAAATTAAGAGATGGAGAAACATGAATCATGCAAGTGGATGTCAAAAGAAGTCAGAGTAGCAATCCTTATATCAGACAAAATAGACTTTTTTAAAATTGAAATTGAATTAGCCAACATAGAGTACACCAGTAGTTTCAAATGTAGCGTTCCACAATTCATCAGTTGTGTATAACACCCAGTGTTCATCACATCACAGGCATTCCTTAATGCCCATCACACAGTTACCCCATCTCCCCAGCCACCTTTCCTCCAGCAACCCTCAGTTGGTTTCCAATAGTTAGGAACCTGTCATGGATTTTCTTCCTCTCTGGTTTCTTCGCATTCATTTTCCCTCCCTTCCCCTATGATCCTCTGTGCTGTTCCTTCTATTCCACATATGAGTAAAACCATATAATAATTGTTTTTCTCTGACTGACTTATTTTGCTCAGCATAATACCCTCCAGTGCCATCCACATCGATATGCTCAATATTGATCCTTTCTGATGGCTGAGTCATATTCCATTGTATATGTATATACCATGTTTTCTTTATCCATTTATCTGTCGATGGATGTCTTGGTTCCTTCCACGGTTTGGCTATTGTGGACAATGTTGCTATAAACATTCGGGGTGCAGTTGCCCCTTCAGATCACTACATTGGTAGCTTTGGGGTAAATAAAATTGCTGGGTTGTAAGGGAGCTCTGTTTTAAGTTCTTGAGGAACCTCCATATTGTTTTCCAAAGTGGCTGTACCAGTTTTCATTCCCACTTAGAAGTGTAAGAGAGTTCCCCTTTCTCCTCACCAACATTTGTTATTTCTCCGCTTGTTAATTTTTGCAATTCTGACTGGTGTGAAGTGGTATCTCATTGTCATTTGGATTTCTTTTTCCCCATGCCAAGTGATGTTGAGCAGTTTGTCATATGTCTGTTGGCCATTTGTGTGTCTTCTTTGGAGAAATATCTGTTCATATCTTCTGCCCATTTCTTGACTCACTTATTTGTTTTTTGGGTGTTGAGTTTGGGTGTTGAAAGGTAGTAAAGCGTACGGCACATTCATGATGCTTCCACACGCAATTTTGGAAATGCTTCTCTCTCTAGGATACCTGAAGATGTTAGTGGAGAGTTGCTGTATACGCAGACTTGCTTTTCCCAGGTGAGTGCATGGGACATTCCTTATTCCCTCACGCGCGCGCGCGCGCACACACACACACACACACACACACACACAGAGTTGAACATGATTCTGTCTCGTCAGGAAAGAAGATGTTCGTTGAGAGACGGTTTCTCACCGATGCTTTTGGGTTCTTGCTTTTATTCCCCCCGGAGAGTGAAGTGTAGGCGCTTTTTCCGTAGGCTTCCGTACACACCCTTGAGAAGCCTTCCGTCAGCCAGAAACAAGCCGTGAGTTGAAAGAGGCGTTCCACGCAGACCTCCTTCTCAGAGCGAAGCCTGTCACACTTTTCCTTGTGAAGTAAACTAGAGAGATACAAATACTTTAGCAATGATTGTTTTAACAAAAAAGGACTAAATATCCCAATCAGAAAACATAGACTGTAAAGAGGAAGCAAGACCCATCTCTATGCTGCCTACCAGAGAATCACTTCAGACCTAAAAATAAAAGCAGATTCGAAGTAATGGGAAACAAAAGCATTTATCATGCAAATGGAAGTGAAAAGAAAGTTGGAGTCGTAATATTTTTATGAGACAAAATAAACTGAATTGTGGGGAAGATGGCAGAGTAGAAGGACCCTAAACTCACCTCATCCCACAGATACAACTAGATCACACTCACACCAGAGTCACCCAGAAATGGACCTTCAGATTTCCCAACAAAACTCTACAACTAAATGGAGAGAGGAAATCACATCAAAGATGGTAGGAAGGACAAGGACTCTGTAGGAATCTAAACCCCATATTTCTGACCACCAGAGGGAGGGAACCACAGTCATAGAGGGGCCAGAAACAAACTACTACACCGGGGAGCCTCTAAAGCGTAGAGACATCCTCATAGCTTATGGCTTTGAAAATCAGAAGGGATGAAATTTGTGAGGGTATACAACCAGCAGACTTAAAGCTTGGAACTTTTAAAAATCAGCTGTCTCAGCTCTGAGAGAGCACAGAAGGTGATAGGAAGCTGAGATCTGTCCTTAAAGAGAAAGTACAGCAAACAGTGTAGAGAAGCATGGGTGAAGCAGGTTGAAAGATGCTTGAGGATTAAACAAGGGAGACATAGTTCCTGGACTCAGAGTTTGCTAAGGGACTTGTCAAGGAACAAAGGAGCTGGCAGGTGCTATTTCCCTCTACGGCCCCTCAGTATAAGCACACACCTACCTGCAAGACCAAGCACAATCTAGCAATCACTAACTTGCATAAACCATGGCCCATCCCCAAGCCTCCCAGACCTGCTTCAGTCCCAGTGCTGTGGATACCCTCCCTGATAAGACCCACACAATCCTTGACAACAATATGTCTCCCCATCACCTACAGAACACGCATGCGTCTTGTTAAAACAGCACACCCCATGTGTTGTGCACAATGACACAGTCCAGATCCAGTCTCTGTTTTTGCTATGCATTACCTTCAGAGGAGAACCAGCCTCACCAAGTTAAAAATGTATGTTCTGCCCCGTATTTTCAAGAACAAGCAATATATCTGACCTTCCTAACCGAGAGATATTCTCTGAGAAGTAGGCCAAATGAGCAGACAGAGGACTATGTCCTAAACGAAAGAAGAGGACAAAGCCACAGCAAGAGACCTAAACAAAATGGATATAAGGAACATGCCTGACAGAAAATTTAAGATAACAATTATAAAGATACTCACTGGGGAAATGAAAAGAGGGAGGACATCAGAAGGGGGAACATCATTGAGACTCTTAACAAAGAGATATGAAAGAAATAATCAGAGATGTGGAACACAAGAAATGAAATGAAGAATATACTAGATAGAATAATTAGCAGGATGGACGAAGCAGAGGAACAAATTAATGAACTAGAAGACAGTAATGGAAAGTAATCAAGCGGAACAAATGAGAGGAAAAAGAAGTATGCAAAAATGAGAAGAGACTTAGGGAATTCAGTGACTCCATCCAGTGTAACAACACCCACATTAGAGGGATCCCAGAAGGTGAAAAGGGGGAAAAGGGGGCAGAAAATCTATTTGAGCAAAGAAGAGCTGAAAACGTAACCTAATCTGGTGAAGGAAACCTATACAAATCCATAAGGCATAGAGATCCCCTCCCACAAAGTCAACCGAAGGAGGTCCACATCAAGACACATAGTAATCCAAATGGGAAAAGGTAGTGATAAAGAAAAAACATTGAAAGCAGCAAGATAAAAGAAGACAGGTAACATGCAAGGGAAAGCCCATAAAGCTATCAGCTGAGTTTTCAGCAGAAACTATGCAGGACAGAAGAAAGTGGCGTTAAATATTCAAAGTGCTGAATGAGAAAAATCTGCAGCAAGGAATAATTTATCCAGCAAGCCTATCCTTCAGAAAAGAAGGGGAGAAAAAGAGTTTCTTAGGCACACAAACTAAAAGAGTTCATGACCACTAAATTAACTACAAAAAATATTGAAGGGGACACTATGAGTGGAAAAAAATCGTAAGTGAGAGTATGACAATAATGAATCAAGGAAGCAGTAAAAATAAGTATTTCTGTAAAAATCAGTTAAGGGATTCACAAAATTAAAGGATGTAAAATATGAAAACATATACCCTAACACATGAGGAGGAGTCAACAGTGGGTTTGAACTTAAACAGCATTCAACTTAATATAGACCGAAAAGGCTATATATAATCCAGGGGGTCACCACAAACCCAAAGCACTAATACACATGCAAAAGATAAAGGGAAAGAAATCCAAGAATATCATTAAAGAAAACGAGCAAACCATGAGAGAGAGAGCAAGAGAAGAAAGGATCAGAGAAAAACTACACAAAAAACTATGAAACAAGTAACAAAACATAAATAAATACATGTCTAATGATAATCAGTTTGAATGTAAATGGACTAAATGCTCCAAGCAAAAGAGCATGACAGAGTTTGTCTATATATATAAAAGATTTCACACCTAAAGACACCTGCAGGTGGAAATTAAGAGATGGAGAAACATGAATCATGCAAGTGGATGTCAAAAGAAGTCAGAGTAGCAATCCTTATATCAGACAAAATAGAGTTTTTTAAAATTGAAATTGAATTAGCCAACATAGAGTACACCAGTAGTTTCAAATGTAGCGTTCCACAATTCATCAGTTGTGTATAACACCCAGTGTTCATCACATCACAGGCATTCCTTAATGCCCATCACACAGTTACCCCATCTCCCCAGCCACCTTTCCTCCAGCAACCCTCAGTTGGTTTCCAATAGTTAGGAACCTGTCATGGATTTTCTTCCTCTCTGGTTTCTTCGCATTCATTTTCCCTCCCTTCCCCTATGATCCTCTGTGCTGTTCCTTCTATTCCACATATGAGTAAAACCATATAATAATTGTTTTTCTCTGACTGACTTATTTTGCTCAGCATAATACCCTCCAGTGCCATCCACATCGATATGCTCAATATTGATCCTTTCTGATGGCTGAGTCATATTCCATTGTATATGTATATACCATGTTTTCTTTATCCATTTATCTGTCGATGGATGTCTTGGTTCCTTCCACGGTTTGGCTATTGTGGACAATGTTGCTATAAACATTCGGGGTGCAGTTGCCCCTTCAGATCACTACATTGGTAGCTTTGGGGTAAATAAAATTGCTGGGTTGTAAGGGAGCTCTGTTTTAAGTTCTTGAGGAACCTCCATATTGTTTTCCAAAGTGGCTGTACCAGTTTTCATTCCCACTTAGAAGTGTAAGAGAGTTCCCCTTTCTCCTCACCAACATTTGTTATTTCTCCGCTTGTTAATTTTTGCAATTCTGACTGGTGTGAAGTGGTATCTCATTGTCATTTGGATTTCTTTTTCCCCATGCCAAGTGATGTTGAGCAGTTTGTCATATGTCTGTTGGCCATTTGTGTGTCTTCTTTGGAGAAATATCTGTTCATATCTTCTGCCCATTTCTTGACTCGCTTATTTGTTTTTTGGGTGTTGAGTTTGGGTGTTGAACGGTAGTAAAGCGTACGGCACATTCATGATGCTTCCACACCCACTTTTGGAAATGCTTCTCTCTCAAGGATACCTGAATATGTTAGTGGAGAGTTGCCGTATACGCAGACTTGCTTTTCCCAGGTGAGTGCATGGCACATTCCTTATTCCCTCACGCGCGCGCGCGCACACACACACACACACACACACACACACACACACACACAGAGTTGAACATGTTTCTGTCTCGTCAGGAAAGAAGGTGTTCGTTGAGTGACGGTTTCTCACTGATGCTTTTGGATTCTTGCTTTTATTCCCCCCGGAGTGTGAAGTGTAGGCGCTTTTTCCGTAGGCTTGCGTACACACACTTGAGAAGCCTTCCGTCAGCCAGAAACAAGCCGTGAGTTGAAAGAGGCGTCCACGCAGACCTCCTTCTCAGAGCGAAGCCTTTCACACTTTTCCTTGTGAAGTAAACTAGAGAGATACAAATACTTTATCAATGATTGCTTTAACAAAAAAGGACTAAATATCCCAATCAGAAAACATAGACTGTAAAGAGGAAGCAAGACCCATCTCTATGCTGCCTACCAGAGAATCACTTCAGACCTAAAAATAAAAGCAGATTCGAAGTAATGGGAAACAAAACCATTTATCATGCAAATGGAAGTGAAAAGAAAGTTGGAGTCGTAATATTTTTATGAGACAAAATAAACGGAATTGTGGGGAAGATGGCAGAGTAGAAGGACCCTAACTCACCTCATCCCACAGATACAACTAGATCACACTCACACCAGAGTCACCCAGAAATGGACCTTCAGATTTCCCAACAAAACTATACAACTAAATGGAGAGAGGAAATCACATCAAAGATGGTAGGAAGGACAAGGACTCTGTAGGAATCTAAACCCCATATTTCTGACCACCAGAGGGAGGGAACCACAGTCACAGAGGGGCCAGAAACAAACTACTACACCGGGGAGCCTCTAAAGCGTAGAGACATCCTCATAGCTTATGGCTTTGAAAATCAGAAGGGATGACATTTGTGAGCGTATACAACCAACAGACTTAAAGCTTCGAACTTTTAAAAATCAGCTGTCTCAGCTCTGAGAGAGCACAGAAGGTGATAGGAAGCTGAGATCTGTCCTTAAAGAGAAAGCAGAGCAAACAGTCTGGAGAAGCTTGGGTGAAGCAGGTTGAAAGTGCTTGAGGATTAAACAAGGGAGACATAGTTACTGAACTCAGAGTTTGCTAAGGGACTTGTCCAGGAACAAAGGAGCTGGCAGGTTCCATTTCCCTCTACGGCCCCTCATTATAAACACACACCTACCTGCAAGACCAAGCACAATCTAGCAATCACTAACTTGCATAAACCATGGCCCATCCCCACACCTACCACACCTGCTTCAGTCCCAGTGCTGTGGATACCCTCCCTGATAAGACCCACACAATCCTTGACAACAATATGTCTCCCCATCACCCACAGAACACGCATGCATCTTGTTAAAACAGCACACCCCATGTGTTGTGCACAATGACACAGTCCAGATCCAGTCTCTGTTTTTGCTATGCATTACCTTCAGAGGAGAACCAGCCTCACCAAGTTAAAAATGTATGTTCTGCCCCGTATTTTCAAGAACAAGCAATATATCTGACCTTCCTAACCGAGAGATATTCTCTGAGAAGTAGGCCAAATGAGCAGACAGAGGACTATGTCCTAAACGAAAGAAGAGGACAAAGCCACAGCAAGAGACCTAAACAAAATGGATGTAAGGAACATGCCTGACAGAAAATTTAAGATAACAATTATAAAGATACTCACTGGGGAAATGAAAAGAGGGAGGACATCAGAAGGGGGAACATCATTGAGACTCTTAACAAAGAGATATGAAAGAAATAATCAGAGATGTGGAACACAACAAATGAAATTAAGAATATACTAGATAGAATAATTAGCAGGATGGACGAAGCAGAGGAACAAATTAATGAACTAGAAGACAGTAATGGAAAGTAATCAAGCGGAACAAATGAGAGGAAAAAGAAGTATGCAAAAATGAGAAGAGACTTAGGGAATTCAGTGACTCCATCCAGTGTAACAACACCCACATTAGAGGGATCCCAGAAGGTGAAAAGGGGGAAAAGGGGGCAGAAAATCTATTTGAGCAAAGAAGAGCTGAAAACGTAACCTAATCTGGTGAAGGAAACCTATACAAATCCATAAGGCATAGAGATCCCCTCCCACAAAGTCAACCGAAGGAGGTCCACATCAAGACACATAGTAATCCAAATGGGAAAAGGTAGTGATAAAGAAAAAACATTGAAAGCAGCAAGATAAAAGAAGACAGGTAACATGCAAGGGAAAGCCCATAAAGCTATCAGCTGAGTTTTCAGCAGAAACTATGCAGGACAGAAGAAAGTGGCGTTAAATATTCAAAGTGCTGAATGAGAAAAATCTGCAGCAAGGAATAATTTATCCAGCAAGCCTATCCTTCAGAAAAGAAGGGGAGAAAAAGAGTTTCTTAGCCACACAAACTAAAAGAGTTCATGACCACTAAATTAACTACAAAAAATATTGAAGGGGACACTATGAGTGGAAAAAAATCGTAAGTGAGAGTATGACAATAATGAATCAAGGAAGCAGTAAAAATAAGTATTTCTGTAAAAATCAGTTAAGGGATTCACAAAATTAAAGGATGTAAAATATGAAAACATATACCCTAACACATGAGGAGGAGTCAACAGTGGGTTTGAACTTAAACAGCATTCAACTTAATATAGACCGAAAAGGCTATATATAATCCAGGGGGTCACCACAAACCCAAAGCACTAATACACATGCAAAAGATAAAGGGAAAGAAATCCAAGAATATCATTAAAGAAAACGAGCAAACCATGAGAGAGAGAGCAAGAGAAGAAAGGATCAGAGAAAAACTACACAAAAAACTATGAAACAAGTAACAAAACATCAATAAATACATGTCTAATGATAATCAGTTTGAATGTAAATGGACTAAATGCTCCAAGCAAAAGAGCATGACAGAGTTTGTCTATATATATAAAAGATTTCACACCTAAAGACACCTGCAGATGGAAATTAAGAGATGGAGAAACATTAATCATGCAAGTGGATGTCAAAAGAAGTCAGAGTAGCAATCCTTATATCAGACAAAATAGACTTTTTTAAAATTGAAATTGAATTAGCCAACATAGAGTACACCAGTAGTTTCAAATGTAGCGTTCCACAATTCATCAGTTGTGTATAACACCCAGTGTTCATCACATCACAGGCATTCCTTAATGCCCATCACACAGTTACCCCATCTCCCCAGCCACCTTTCCTCCAGCAACCCTCAGTTGGTTTCCAATAGTTAGGAACCTGTCATGGATTTTCTTCCTCTCTGGTTTCTTCGCATTCATTTTCCCTCCCTTCCCATATGATCCTCTGTGCTGTTCCTTCTATTCCACATATGAGTAAAACCATATAATAATTGTTTTTCTCTGACTGACTTATTTTGCTCAGCATAATACCCTCCAGTGCCATCCACATCGATATGCTCAATATTGATCCTTTCTGATGGCTGAGTCATATTCCATTGTATATGTATATACCATGTTTTCTTTATCCATTTATCTGTCGATGGATGTCTTGGTTCCTTCCACGGTTTGGCTATTGTGGACAATGTTGCTATAAACATTCGGGGTGCAGTTGCCCCTTCAGATCACTACATTGGTAGCTTTGGGGTAAATAAAATTGCTGGGTTGTAAGGGAGCTCTGTTTTAAGTTCTTGAGGAACCTCCATATTGTTTTCCAAAGTGGCTGTACCAGTTTTCATTCCCACTTAGAAGTGTAAGAGAGTTCCCCTTTCTCCTCACCAACATTTGTTATTTCTTCGCTTGTTAATTTTTGCAATTCTGACTGGTGTGAAGTGGTATCTCATTGTCATTTGGATTTCTTTTTCCCCATGCCAAGTGATGTTGAGCAGTTTGTCATATGTCTGTTGGCCATTTGTGTGTCTTCTTTGGAGAAATATCTGTTCATATCTTCTGCCCATTTCTTGACTCGCTTATTTGTTTTTTGGGTGTTGAGTTTGGGTGTTGAAAGGTAGTAAAGCGTACGGCACATTCATGATGCTTCCACACGCAATTTTGGAAATGCTTCTCTCTCTAGGATACCTGAAGATGTTAGTGGAGAGTTGCTGTATACGCAGACTTGCTTTTCCCAGGTGAGTGCATGGGACATTCCTTATTCCCTCACGCGCGCGCGCGCACACACACACACACACACACACACACACACACAGAGTTGAACATGATTCTGTCTCGTCAGGAAAGAAGATGTTCGTTGAGAGACGGTTTCTCACCGATGCTTTTGGGTTCTTGCTTTTATTCCCCCCGGAGAGTGAAGTGTAGGCGCTTTTTCCGTAGGCTTCCGTACACACCCTTGAGAAGCCTTCCGTCAGCCAGAAACAAGCCGTGAGTTGAAAGAGGCGTTCCACGCAGACCTCCTTCTCAGAGCGAAGCCTGTCACACGTTTCCTTGTGAAGTAAACTAGAGAGATACAAATACTTTAGCAATGATTGTTTTAACAAAAAAGGACTAAATATCCCAATCAGAAAACATAGACTGTAAAGAGGAAGCAAGACACATCTCTATGCTGCCTACCAGAGAATCACTTCAGACCTAAAAATAAAAGCAGATTCGAAGTAATGGGAAACAAAAGCATTTATCATGCAAATGGAAGTGAAAAGAAAGTTGGAGTCGTAATATTTTTATGAGACAAAATAAACTGAATTGTGGGGAAGATGGCAGAGTAGAAGGACCCTAAACTCACCTCATCCCACAGATACAACTAGATCACACTCACACCAGAGTCACCCAGAAATGGACCTTCAGATTTCCCAACAAAACTCTACAACTAAATGGAGAGAGGAAATCACATCAAAGATGGTAGGAAGGACAAGGACTCTGTAGGAATCTAAACCCCATATTTCTGACCACCAGAGGGAGGGAACCACAGTCATAGAGGGGCCAGAAACAAACTACTACACCGGGGAGCCTCTAAAGCGTAGAGACATCCTCATAGCTTATGGCTTTGAAAATCAGAAGGGATGAAATTTGTGAGGGTATACAACCAGCAGACTTAAAGCTTGGAACTTTGAAAAATCAGCTGTCTCAGCTCTGAGAGAGCACAGAAGGTGATAGGAAGCTGAGATCTGTCCTTAAAGAGAAAGTACAGCAAACAGTGTGGAGAAGCTTGGGTGAAGCAGGTTGAAAGATGCTTGAGGATTAAACAAGGGAGACATAGTTCCTGGACTCAGAGTTTGCTAAGGGACTTGTCAAGGAACAAAGGAGCTGGCAGGTGCTATTTCCCTCTACGGCCCCTCATTATAAGCACACACCTACCTGCAAGACCAAGCACAATCTAGCAATCACTAACTTGCATAAACCATGGCCCATCCCCAAGCCTCCCAGACCTGCTTCAGTCCCAGTGCTGTGGATACCCTCCCTGATAAGACCCACACAATCCTTGACAACAATATGTCTCCCCATCACCTACAGAACACGCATGCGTCTTGTTAAAACAGCACACCCCATGTGTTGTGCACAATGACACAGTCCAGATCCAGTCTCTGTTGTTGCTATGCATTACCTTCAGAGGAGAACCAGCATCACCAAGTTATAAATGTATGTTCTGCCCAGTATTTTCAAGAACAAGCAATATATCTGCCCTTCCTAACAGAGAGATATTCTCTGAGAAGTAGGCCAAATGAGCAGACAGATGACTATGTCCTAAACGAATGAAGAGGACAAAGCCACAGCAAGACACCTAAAAAAATGGATATAAGGAACATGCCTGAGAGAAAATTTAAGATAACAAGTATAAAGATACTCACTGGGGAAATGAAAAGAGGGAGGACATCAGAAGGGGGAACATCATTGAGACTCTTAACAAAGAGATATGAAAGAAATAATCAGAGATGTGGAACACAATAAATGTAATTAAGAATATACTAGATAGAATAATTAGCAGGATGGACGAAGCAGAGGAACAAATTAATGAACTAGAAGACAGTAATGGAAAGTAATCAAGCGGAAAAAATGAGAGGAAAAAGAAGTATGCAAAAATGAGAAGAGATTAGGGAATTCAGTGACTCCATCCAGTGTAACAACACCCACATTAGAGGGATCCCAGAAGGTGAAAAGGGGGAAAAGGGGGCAGAAAATCTATTTGAGCAAAGAAGAGCTGAAAACTTAACCTAATCTGGTGAAGGAAACCTATACAAATCCATAAGGCATAGAGATCCCCTCCCACAAAGTCAACCGAAGGAGGTCCACATCAAGACACATAGTAATCCAAATGGGAAAAGGTAGTGATAAAGAAAAAACATTGAAAGCAGCAAGATAAAAGAAGACAGGTAACATGCAAGGGAAAGCCCATAAAGCTATCAGCTGAGTTTTCAGCAGAAACTATGCAGGACAGAAGAAAGTGGCGTTAAATATTCAAAGTGCTGAATGAGAAAAATCTGCAGCAAGGAATAATTTATCCAGCAAGCCTATCCTTCAGAAAAGAAGGGGAGAAAAAGAGTTTCTTAGCCACACAAACTAAAAGAGTTCATGACCACTAAATTAACTACAAAAAATATTGAAGGGGACACTATGAGTGGAAAAAAATCGTAAGTCAGAGTATGACAATAATGAATCAAGGAAGCAGTAAAAATAAGTATTTCTGTAAAAATCAGTTAAGGGATTCACAAAATAAAAGTATGTAAAATATGAAAACATATACCCTAACACATGAGGAGGAGTCAACAGTGGGTTTGAACTTAAACAGCATTCAACTTAATATAGACCGAAAAGGCTATATATAATCCAGGGGGTCACCACAAACCCAAAGCACTAATACACATGCAAAAGATAAAGGGAAAGAAATCCAAGAATATCATTAAAGAAAACGAGCAAACCATGAGAGAGAGAGCAACAGAAGAAAGGATCAGAGAAAAACTACACAAAAAACTATGAAACAAGTAACAAAACATCAATAAATGCATGTCTAATGATAATCAGTTTGAATGTAAATGGACTAAATGCTCCAAGCAAAAGAGCATGACAGAGTTTGTCTATATATATAAAAGATTTCACACCTAAAGACACCTGCAGATGGAAATTAAGAGATGGAGAAACATTAATCATGCAAGTGGATGTCAAAAGAAGTCAGAGTAGCAATCCTTATATCAGACAAAATAGAGTTTTTTAAAATTGAAATTGAATTAGCCAACATAGAGTACACCAGTAGTTTCAAATATAGCGTTCCACAATTCATCAGTTGTGTATAACTCCCAGTGTTCATCACATCACATGCATTCCTTAATGCCCATCACACAGTTACCCCATCTCCCCAGGCACCTTTCCTCCAGCAACCCTCAGTTGGTTTCCAATAGTTAGGAACCTGTCATGGATTTTCTTCCTCTCTGGTTTCTTCGCATTCATTTTCCCTCCCTTCCCCTATGATCCTCTGTGCTGTTCCTTCTATTCCACATATGAGTAAAACCATATAATAATTGTTTTTCTCTGACTGACTTATTTTGCTCAGCATAATACCCTCCAGTGCCATCCACATGGATATGCTAAATATTGATCCTTTCTGATGGCTGAGTCATATTCCATTGTATATGTATATACCATGTTTTCTTTATCCATTTATCTGTCGATGAATGTCTCGGTTCCTTCCACGGTTTGGCTATTGTGGACAATGTTGCTATAAACATTCGGGGTGCAGTTGCCCCTTCAGATCACTACATTTGTAGCTTTGGGGTATATAAAATTGCTGGGTTGTAAGGGAGCTCTGTTTTAAGTTCTTGAGGAACCTCCATATTGTTTTCCAAAGTGGCTGTACCAGTTTTCATTCCCACTTAGAAGTGTAAGAGAGTTCCCCTTTCTCCTCACCAACATTTGTTATTTCTCGGCTTGTTAATTTTTCAATTCTGACTGGTGTGAAGTGGTATCTCATTGTCATTTGGATTTCTTTTTCCCCATGCCAAGTGCTGTTGAGCAGTTTGTCATATGTCTGTTGGCCATTTGTGTGTCTTCTTTGGAGAAATATCTGTTCATATCTTCTGCCCATTTCTTGACTCACTTATTTGTTTTTTGGGTGTTGAGTTTGGGTGTTGAAAGGTAGTAAAGCGTACGGCACATTCATGATGCCTCCACACCCACTTTTGGAAATGCTTCTCTCTCAAGGATACCTGAATATGTTAGTGGAGAGTTGCCGTATACGCAGACTTGCTTTTCCCAGGTGAGTGCATGGCACATTCCTTATTCCCTCACGCGCGCGCGCGCGCACACACACACACACACACACACACACAGAGTTGAACATGTTTCTGTCACGTCAGGAAAGAAGGTGTTCGTTGCGAGACGGTTTCTCACCGATGCTTTTGGGTTCTTGCTTTTATTCCCCCCGGAGAGTGAAGTGTAGGCGCTTTTTCCGTAGGCTTCCGTACACACCCTTGAGAAGCCTTCCGTCAGCCAGAAACAAGCCGTGAGTTGAAAGAGGCGTTCCACGCAGACCTCCTTCTCAGAGCGAAGCCTTTCACACTTTTCCTTGTGAAGTAAACTAGAGAGATACAAATACTTTATCAATGATTGCTTTAACAAAAAAGGACTAAATATCCCAATCAGAAAACATAGACTGTAAAGAGGAAGCAAGACCCATCTCTCTGCTGCCTACCAGAGAATCACTTCAGACCTAAAAATAAAAGCAGATTCGAAGTAATGGGAAACAAAACCATTTATCATGCAAATGGAAGTGAAAAGAAGGTTGGAGTCGTAATATTTTTATGAGACAAAATAAACTGAATTGTGGGGAAGATGGCAGAGTAGAAGGACCCTAAACTCACCTCATCCCACAGATACAACTAGATCACACTCACACCAGAGTCACCCAGAAATGGACCTTCAGATTTCCCAACAAAACTCTACAACTAAATGGAGAGAGGAAATCACATCAAAGATGGTAGGAAGGACAAGGACTCTGTAGGAATCTAAACCCCATATTTCTGACCACCAGAGGGAGGGAACCACAGTCATAGAGGGGCCAGAAACAAACTACTACACCGGGGAGCCTCTAAAGCGTAGAGACATCCTCATAGCTTATGGCTTTGAAAATCAGAAGGGATGACATTTGTGAGCGTATACAACCAGCAGACTTAAAGATTGGAACTTTTAAAAATCAGCTGTCTCAGTTCTGAGAGAGCACAGAAGGTGATCGGAAGCTGAGATCTCTCCTTAAAGAGAAAGCACAGCAAACAGTCTGGAGAAGTTTGGGTGAAGCAGGTTGATACGTGCTTGAGGATTAAACAAGGGAGACATAGTTCCTGAACTCAGAGTTTGCTAAGGGACTTGTCCAGGAACAAAGGAGCTGGCAGGTTCCATTTCCCTCTACGGCCCCTCATTATAAACACACACCTACCTGCAAGATCAAGCACAATCTAGCAATCACTAACTTGCATAAACCATGGCCCATCCCCACACCTACCACACCTGCTTCAGTCCCAGTGCTGTGGATACCCTCCCTGATAAGACCCACACAATCCTTGACAACAATATGTCTCTCCATCACCCACAGAACACGCATGCATCTTGTTAAAACAGCACACCCCATGTGTTGTGCACAATGACACAGTCCAGATCCAGTCTCTGTTGTTGCTATGCATTACCTTCAGAGGAGAACCAGCATCACCAAGTTAAAAATGTATGTTCTGCCCCGTATTTTCAAAAACAAGCAATATATCTGACCTTCCTAACCGAGAGATATTCTCTGAGAAGTAGGCCAAATGAGCAGACAGAGGACTATGTCCTAAACGAAAGAAGAGGACAAAGCCACAGCAAGAGACCTAAACAAAATGGATATAAGGAACATGCCTGACAGAAAATTTAAGATAACAATTATAAAGATACTCACTGGGGAAATGAAAAGAGGGAGGACATCATAAGGGGGAACATCATTGAGACTCTTAACAAAGAGATATGAAAGAAATAATCAGAGATGTGGAACACAAGAAATGAAATTAAGAATATACTAGATAGAATAATTAGCAGGATGGACGAAGCAGAGGAACAAATTAATGAACTAGAAGACAGTAATGGAAAGTAATCAAGCGGAACAAATGAGAGGAAAAAGAAGTATGCAAAAATGAGAAGAGACTTAGGGAATTCAGTGACTCCATCCAGTGTAACAACACCCACATTAGAGGGATCCCAGAAGGTGAAAAGGGGGAAAAGGGGGCAGAAAATCTATTTGAGCAAAGAAGAGCTGAAAACTTAACCTAATCTGGTGAAGGAAACCTATACAAATCCATAAGGCATAGAGATCCCCTCCCACAAAGTCAACCGAAGGAGGTCCACATCAAGACACATAGTAATCCAAATGGGAAAAGGTAGTGATAAAGAAAAAACATTGAAAGCAGCAAGATAAAAGAAGACAGGTAACATGCAAGGGAAAGCCCATAAAGCTATCAGCTGAGTTTTCAGCAGAAACTATGCAGGACAGAAGAAAGTGGCGTTAAATATTCAAAGTGCTGAATGAGAAAAATCTGCAGCAAGGAATAATTTATCCAGCAAGCCTATCCTTCAGAAAAGAAGGGGAGAAAAAGAGTTTCTTAGCCACACAAACTAAAAGAGTTCATGACCACTAAATTAACTACAAAAAATATTGAAGGGGACACTATGAGTGGAAAAAAATCGTAAGTGAGAGTATGACAATAATAAATCAAGGAAGCAGTAAAAATAAGTATTTCTGTAAAAATCAGTTAAGGGATTCACAAAATAAAAGTATGTAAAATATGAAAACATATACCCTAACACATGAGGAGGAGTCAACAGTGGGTTTGAACTTAAACAGCATTCAACTTAATATAGACCGAAAAGGCTATATATAATCCAGGGGGTCACCACAAACCCAAAGCACTAATACACATGCAAAAGATAAAGGGAAAGAAATCCAAGAATATCATTAAAGAAAACGAGCAAACCATGAGAGAGAGAGCAAGAGAAGAAAGGATCAGAGAAAAACTACACAAAAAACTATGAAACAAGTAACAAAACATCAATAAATACATGTCTAATGATAATCAGTTTGAATATAAATGGACTAAATGCTCCAAGCAAAAGAGCATGACAGAGTTTGTCTATATATATAAAAGATTTCACACCTAAAGACACCTGCAGATGGAAATTAAGAGATGGAGAAACATTAATCATGCAAGTGGATGTCAAAAGAAGTCAGAGTAGCAATCCTTATATCAGAACAAATAGAGTTTTTTAAAATTGAAATTGAATTAGCCAACATAGAGTACACCAGTAGTTTCAAATGTAGCGTTCCACAATTCATCAGTTGTGTATAACTCCCAGTGTTCATCACATCACATGCATTCCTTAATGCCCATCACACAGTTACCCCATCTCCCCAGGCACCTTTCCTCCAGCAACCCTCAGTTGGTTTCCAATAGTTAGGAACCTGTCATGGATTTTCTTCCTCTCTGGTTTCTTCGCATTCATTTTCCCTCCCTTCCCCTATGATCCTCTGTGCTGTTCCTTCTATTCCACATATGAGTAAAACCATATAATAATTGTTTTTCTCTGACTGACTTATTTTGCTCAGCATAATACCCTCCAGTGCCATCCACATGGATATGCTAAATATTGATCCTTTCTGATGGCTGAGTCATATTCCATTATATATGTATATACCATGTTTTCTTTATCCATTTATCTGTCGATGAATGTCTCGGTTCCTTCCACGGTTTGGCTATTGTGGACAATGTTGCTATAAACATTCGGGGTGCAGTTGCCCCTTCAGATCACTACATTTGTAGCTTTGGGGTATATAAAATTGCTGGGTTGTAAGGGAGCTCTGTTTTAAGTTCTTGAGGAACCTCCATATTGTTTTCCAAAGTGGCTGTACCAGTTTTCATTCCCACTTAGAAGTGTAAGAGAGTTCCCCTTTCTCCTCACCAACATTTGTTATTTCTCGGCTTGTTAATTTTTCAATTCTGACTGGTGTGAAATGGTATCTCATTGTCATTTGGATTTCTTTTTCCCCATGCCAAGTGCTGTTGAGCAGTTTGTCATATGTCTGTTGGCCATTTGTGTGTCTTCTTTGGAGAAATATCTGTTCATATCTTCTGCCCATTTCTTGACTCACTTATTTGTTTTTTGGATGTTGAGTTTGGGTGTTGAAAGGTAGTAAAGCGTACGGCACATTCATGATGCTTCCACACCCACTTTTGGAAATGCTTCTCTCTCAAGGATACCTGAATATGTTAGTGGAGAGTTGCCGTATACGCAGACTTGCTTTTCCCAGGTGAGTGCATGGCACATTCCTTATTCCCTCACGCGCGCGCGCGCGCACACACACACACACACACACACACACAGAGAGAGTTGAACATGTTTTTGTCTCGTCAGGAAAGAAGGTGTTCGTTGCGAGACGGTTTCTCACCGATGCTTTTGGGTTCTTGCTTTTATTCCCCCCGGAGAGTGAAGTGTAGGCGCTTTTTCCGTAGGCTTCCGTACACACCCTTGAGAAGCCTTCCGTCAGCCAGAAACAAGCCGTGAGTTGAAAGAGGCGTTCCACGCAGACCTCCTTCTCAGAGCGAAGCCTTTCACACTTTTCCTTGTGAAGTAAATTAGAGAGATACTAATACTTTATCAATGATTGCTTTAACAAAAAAGGACTAAATATCCCAATCAGAAAACATAGACTGTAAAGAGGAAGCAAGACCCATCTCTCTGCTGCCTACCAGAGAATCACTTCAGACCTAAAAATAAAAGCAGATTCGAAGTAATGGGAAACAAAACCATTTATCATGCAAATGGAAGTGAAAAGAAAGTTGGAGTCGTAATATTTTTATGAGACAAAATAAACTGAATTGTGGGGAAGATGGCAGAGTAGAAGGACCCTAAACTCACCTCATCCCACAGATACAACTAGATCACACTCACACCAGAGTCACCCAGAAATGTACCTTCAGATTTCCCAACAAAACTCTACAACTAAATGGAGAGAGGAAATCACATCAAAGATGGTAGGAAGGACAAGGACTCTGTAGGAATCTAAACCCCATATTTCTGACCACCAGAGGGAGGGAACCACAGTCACAGAGGGGCCAGAAACAAACTACTACACCGGGGAGCCTCTAAAGCGTAGAGACATCCTCATAGCTTATGGCTTTGAAAATCAGAAGGGATGACATTTGTGAGCGTATACAACCAGCAGACTTAAAGCTTGGAACTTTTAAAAATCAGCTGTCTCAGCTCTGAGAGAGCACAGAAGGTGATAGGAAGCTGAGATCTGTCCTTAAAGAGAAAGCACAGCAAACAGTCTGGAGAAGCTTGGGTGAAGCAGGTTGAAAGCTGCTTGTGGATTAAACAAGGGAGACATAGTTCCTGAACTCAGAGTTTGCTAAGGGACTTGTCCAGGAACAAAGGAGCTGGCAGGTTCCATTTCCCTCTACGGCCCCTCATTGTAAACACACACCTACCTGCAAGACCAAGCACAATCTAGCAATCACTAACTTGTATAACCATGGCCCATCCCCACACTTACCACACCTGCTTCAGTCCCAGTGCTGTGGATACCCTACCTGATAAGACCCACACAATCCTTGACAACAATATGTCTCCCCATCACCCACAGAACACGCATGCATCTTGTTAAAACAGCACACCCCATGTGTTGTGCACAATGACACAGTCCAGATCCAGTCTCTGTTGTTGCTATGCATTACCTTCAGAGGAGAACCAGCATCACGAAGTTAAAAATTGATGTTCTGCCCCGTATTTTCAAGAAGAAGCAATATATCTGACCTTCCTAACCGAGAGATATTCTCTGAGAAGTAGGCCAAATGAGCAGACAGAGGACTATGTCCTAAACGAAAGAAGAGGACAAAGCCACAGCAAGAGACCTAAACAAAATGGATATAAGGAACATGCCTGACAGAAAATTTAAGATAACAATTATAAAGATACTCACTGGGGAAATGAAAAGAGGGAGGACATCAGAAGGGGGAACATCATTGAGACTCTTAACAAAGAGATATGAAAGAAATAATCAGAGATGTGGAACACAAGAAATGAAATTAAGAATATACTAGATAGAATAATTAGCAGGATGGACGAAGCAGAGGAACAAATTAAAGAACTAGAAGACAGTAATGGAAAGTAATCAAGCGGAACAAATGAGAGGAAAAAGAAGTATGCAGAAATGAGAAGAGACTTAGGGAATTCAGTGACTCCATCCAGTGTAACAACACCCACATTAGAGGGATCCCAGAAGGTGAAAAGGGGGAAAAGGGGGCAGAAAATCTATTTGAGCAAAGAAGAGCTGAAAACTTAACCTAATCTGGTGAAGGAAACCTATACAAATCCATAAGGCATAGAGATCCCCTCCCACAAAGTCAACCGAAGGAGGTCCACATCAAGACACATAGTAATCCAAATGGGAAAAGGTAGTGATAAAGAAAAAACATTGAAAGCAGCAAGATAAAAGAAGACAGGTAACATGCAAGGGAAAGCCCATAAAGCTATCAGCTGAGTTTTCAGCAGAAACTATGCAGGACAGAAGAAAGTGGCGTTAAATATTCAAAGTGCTGAATGAGAAAAATCTGCAGCAAGGAATAATTTATCCAGCAAGCCTATCCTTCAGAAAAGAAGGGGAGAAAAAGAGTTTCTTAGCCACACAAACTAAAAGAGTTCATGACCACTAAATTAACTACAAAAAATATTGAAGGGGACACTATGAGTGCAAAAAAATCGTAAGTGAGAGTATGACAATAATGAATCAAGGAAGCAGTAAAAATAAGTATTTCTGTAAAAATCAGTTAAGGGATTCACAAAATTAAAGGATGTAAAATATGAAAACATATACCCTAACACATGAGGAGGAGTCAACAGTGGGTTTGAACTTAAAAAGCATTCAACTTAATATAGACCGAAAAGGCTATATATAATCCAGGGGGTCACCACAAACCCAAAGCACTAATACACATGCAAAAGATAAAGGGAAAGAAATCCAAGAATATCATTAAAGAAAACGAGCAAACCATGAGAGAGAGAGCAAGAGAAGAAAGGATCAGAGAAAAACTACACAAAAAACTATGAAACAAGTAACAAAACATCAATAAATACATGTCTAATGATAATCAGTTTGAATGTAAATGGACTAAATGCTCCAAGCAAAAGAGCATGACAGAGTTTGTCTATATATATAAAAGATTTCACACCTAAAGACACCTGCAGATGGAAATTAAGAGATGGAGAAACATGAATCATGCAAGTGGATGTCAAAAGAAGTCAGAGTAGCAATCCTTATATCAGACAAAATAGAGTTTTTTAAAATTGAAATTGAATTAGCCAACATAGAGTACACCAGTAGTTTCAAATGTAGCGTTCCACAATTCATCAGTTGTGTATAACACCCAGTGTTCATCACATCACAGGCATTCCTTAATGCCCATCACACAGTTACCCCATCTCCCCAGCCACCTTTCCTCCAGCAACCCTCAGTTGGTTTCCAATAGTTAGGAACCTGTCATGGATTTTCTTCCTCTCTGGTTTCTTCGCATTCATTTTCCCTCCCTTCCCCTATGATCCTCTGTGCTGTTCCTTCTATTCCACATATGAGTAAAACCATATAATAATTGTTTTTCTCTGACTGACTTATTTTGCTCAGCATAATACCCTCCAGTGCCATCCACATCGATATGCTCAATATTGATCCTTTCTGATGGCTGAGTCATATTCCATTGTATATGTATATACCATGTTTTCTTTATCCATTTATCTGTCGATGGATGTCTTGGTTCCTTCCACGGTTTGGCTATTGTGGACAATGTTGCTATAAACATTCGGGGTGCAGTTGCCCCTTCAGATCACTACATTGGTAGCTTTGGGGTAAATAAAATTGCTGGGTTGTAAGGGAGCTCTGTTTTAAGTTCTTGAGGAACCTCCATATTGTTTTCCAAAGTGGCTGTACCAGTTTTCATTCCCACTTAGAAGTGTAAGAGAGTTCCCCTTTCTCCTCACCAACATTTGTTATTTCTTCGCTTGTTAATTTTTGCAATTCTGACTGGTGTGAAGTGGTATCTCATTGTCATTTGGATTTCTTTTTCCCCATGCCAAGTGATGTTGAGCAGTTTGTCATATGTCTGTTGGCCATTTGTGTGTCTTCTTTGGAGAAATATCTGTTCATATCTTCTGCCCATTTCTTGACTCACTTATTTGTTTTTTGGGTGTTGAGTTTGGGTGTTGAAAGGTAGTAAAGCGTACGGCACATTCATGATGCTTCCACACGCAATTTTGGAAATGCTTCTCTCTCTAGGATACCTGAAGATGTTAGTGGAGAGTTGCTGTATACGCAGACTTGCTTTTCCCAGGTGAGTGCATGGGACATTCCTTATTCCCTCACGCGCGCGCGCGCGCACACACACACACACACACACACACACACACACACAGAGTTGAACATGATTCTGTCTCGTCAGGAAAGAAGATGTTCGTTGAGAGACGGTTTCTCACCGATGCTTTTGGGTTCTTGCTTTTATTCCCCCCGGAGAGTGAAGTGTAGGCGCTTTTTCCGTAGGCTTCCGTACACACCCTTGAGAAGCCTTCCGTCAGCCAGAAACAAGCCGTGAGTTGAAAGAGGCGTTCCACGCAGACCTCCTTCTCAGAGCGAAGCCTGTCACACTTTTCCTTGTGAAGTAAACTAGAGAGATACAAATACTTTAGCAATGATTGTTTTAACAAAAAAGGACTAAATATCCCAATCAGAAAACATAGACTGTAAAGAGGAAGCAAGACCCATCTCTATGCTGCCTACCAGAGAATCACTTCAGACCTAAAAATAAAAGCAGATTCGAAGTAATGGGAAACAAAAGCATTTATCATGCAAATGGAAGTGAAAAGAAAGTTGGAGTCGTAATATTTTTATGAGACAAAATAAACTGAATTGTGGGGAAGATGGCAGAGTAGAAGGACCCTAAACTCACCTCATCCCACAGATACAACTAGATCACACTCACACCAGAGTCACCCAGAAATGGACCTTCAGATTTCCCAACAAAACTCTACAACTAAATGGAGAGAGGAAATCACATCAAAGATGGTAGGAAGGACAAGGACTCTGTAGGAATCTAAACCCCATATTTCTGACCACCAGAGGGAGGGAACCACAGTCATAGAGGGGCCAGAAACAAACTACTACACCGGGGAGCCTCTAAAGCGTAGAGACATCCTCATAGCTTATGGCTTTGAAAATCAGAAGGGATGACATTTGTGAGCGTATACAACCAGCAGACTTAAAGCTTGGAACTTTTAAAAATCAGCTGTCTCAGCTCTGAGAGAGCACAGAAGGTGATAGGAAGCTGAGATCTGTCCTTAAAGAGAAAGTACAGCAAACAGTGTGGAGAAGCTTGGGTGAAGCAGGTTGAAAGATGCTTGAGGATTAAACAAGGGAGACATAGTTCCTGGACTCAGAGTTTGCTAAGGGACTTGTCAAGGAACAAAGGAGCTGGCAGGTGCTATTTCCCTCTACGGCCCCTCAGTATAAGCACACACCTACCTGCAAGACCAAGCACAATCTAGCAATCACTAACTTGCATAAACCATGGCCCATCCCCAAGCCTCCCAGACCTGCTTCAGTCCCAGTGCTGTGGATACCCTCCCTGATAAGACCCACACAATCCTTGGCAACAATATGTCTCCCCATCACCTACAGAACACGCATGCGTCTTGTTAAAACAGCACACCCCATGTGTTGTGCACAATGACACAGTCCAGATCCAGTCTCTGTTGTTGCTATGCATTACCTTCAGAGGAGAACCAGCATCACCAAGTTATAAATGTATGTTCTGCCCAGTATTTTCAAGAACAAGCAATATATCTGCCCTTCCTAACAGAGAGATATTCTCTGAGAAGTAGGCCAAATGAGCAGACAGATGACTATGTCCTAAACGAATGAAGAGGACAAAGCCACAGCAAGACACCTAAAAAAATGGATATAAGGAACATGCCTGAGAGAAAATTTAAGATAACAAGTATAAAGATACTCACTGGGGAAATGAAAAGAGGGAGGACATCAGAAGGGGGAACATCATTGAGACTCTTAACAAAGAGATATGAAAGAAATAATCAGAGATGTGGAACACAATAAATGTAATTAAGAATATACTAGATAGAATAATTAGCAGGATGGACGAAGCAGAGGAACAAATTAATGAACTAGAAGACAGTAATGGAAAGTAATCAAGCGGAAAAAATGAGAGGAAAAAGAAGTATGCAAAAATGAGAAGAGATTAGGGAATTCAGTGACTCCATCCAGTGTAACAACACCCACATTAGAGGGATCCCAGAAGGTGAAAAGGGGGAAAAGGGGGCAGAAAATCTATTTGAGCAAAGAAGAGCTGAAAACTTAACCTAATCTGGTGAAGGAAACCTATACAAATCCATAAGGCATAGAGATCCCCTCCCACAAAGTCAACCGAAGGAGGTCCACATCAAGACACATAGTAATCCAAATGGGAAAAGGTAGTGATAAAGAAAAAACATTGAAAGCAGCAAGATAAAAGAAGACAGGTAACATGCAAGGGAAAGCCCATAAAGCTATCAGCTGAGTTTTCAGCAGAAACTATGCAGGACAGAAGAAAGTGGCGTTAAATATTCAAAGTGCTGAATGAGAAAAATCTGCAGCAAGGAATAATTTATCCAGCAAGCCTATCCTTCAGAAAAGAAGGGGAGAAAAAGAGTTTCTTAGCCACACAAACTAAAAGAGTTCATGACCACTAAATTAACTACAAAAAATATTGAAGGGGACACTATGAGTGGAAAAAAATCGTAAGTGAGAGTATGACAATAATGAATCAAGGAAGCAGTAAAAATAAGTATTTCTGTAAAAATCAGTTAAGGGATTCACAAAATAAAAGTATGTAAAATATGAAAACATATACCCTAACACATGAGGAGGAGTCAACAGTGGGTTTGAACTTAAACAGCATTCAACTTAATATAGACCGAAAAGGCTATATATAATCCAGGGGGTCACCACAAACCCAAAGCACTAATACACATGCAAAAGATAAAGGGAAAGAAATCCAAGAATATCATTAAAGAAAACGAGCAAACCATGAGAGAGAGAGCAACAGAAGAAAGGATCAGAGAAAAACTACACAAAAAACTATGAAACAAGTAACAAAACATCAATAAATGCATGTCTAATGATAATCAGTTTGAATGTAAATGGACTAAATGCTCCAAGCAAAAGAGCATGACAGAGTTTGTCTATATATATAAAAGATTTCACACCTAAAGACACCTGCAGATGGAAATTAAGAGATGGAGAAACATTAATCATGCAAGTGGATGTCAAAAGAAGTCAGAGTAGCAATCCTTATATCAGACAAAATAGAGTTTTTTAAAATTGAAATTGAATTAGCCAACATAGAGTACACCAGTAGTTTCAAATATAGCGTTCCACAATTCATCAGTTGTGTATAACTCCCAGTGTTCATCACATCACATGCATTCCTTAATGCCCATCACACAGTTACCCCATCTCCCCAGGCACCTTTCCTCCAGCAACCCTCAGTTGGTTTCCAATAGTTAGGAACCTGTCATGGATTTTCTTCCTCTCTGGTTTCTTCGCATTCATTTTCCCTCCCTTCCCCTATGATCCTCTGTGCTGTTCCTTCTATTCCACATATGAGTAAAACCATATAATAATTGTTTTTCTCTGACTGACTTATTTTGCTCAGCATAATACCCTCCAGTGCCATCCACATGGATATGCTAAATATTGATCCTTTCTGATGGCTGAGTCATATTCCATTGTATATGTATATACCATGTTTTCTTTATCCATTTATCTGTCGATGAATGTCTCGGTTCCTTCCACGGTTTGGCTATTGTGGACAATGTTGCTATAAACATTCGGGGTGCAGTTGCCCCTTCAGATCACTACATTTGTAGCTTTGGGGTATATAAAATTGCTGGGTTGTAAGGGAGCTCTGTTTTAAGTTCTTGAGGAACCTCCATATTGTTTTCCAAAGTGGCTGTACCAGTTTTCATTCCCACTTAGAAGTGTAAGAGAGTTCCCCTTTCTCCTCACCAACATTTGTTATTTCTCGGCTTGTTAATTTTTCAATTCTGACTGGTGTGAAGTGGTATCTCATTGTCATTTGGATTTCTTTTTCCCCATGCCAAGTGCTGTTGAGCAGTTTGTCATATGTCTGTTGGCCATTTGTGTGTCTTCTTTGGAGAAATATCTGTTCATATCTTCTGCCCATTTCTTGACTCACTTATTTGTTTTTTGGGTGTTGAGTTTGGGTGTTGAAAGGTAGTAAAGCGTACGGCACATTCATGATGCCTCCACACCCACTTTTGGAAATGCTTCTCTCTCAAGGATACCTGAATATGTTAGTGGAGAGTTGCCGTATACGCAGACTTGCTTTTCCCAGGTGAGTGCATGGCACATTCCTTATTCCCTCACGCGCGCGCGCGCGCACACACACACACACACACACACACAGAGTTGAACATGTTTCTGTCACGTCAGGAAAGAAGGTGTTCGTTGCGAGACGGTTTCTCACCGATGCTTTTGGGTTCTTGCTTTTATTCCCCCCGGAGAGTGAAGTGTAGGCGCTTTTTCCGTAGGCTTCCGTACACACCCTTGAGAAGCCTTCCGTCAGCCAGAAACAAGCCGTGAGTTGAAAGAGGCGTTCCACGCAGACCTCCTTCTCAGAGCGAAGCCTTTCACACTTTTCCTTGTGAAGTAAACTAGAGAGATACAAATACTTTATCAATGATTGCTTTAACAAAAAAGGACTAAATATCCCAATCAGAAAACATAGACTGTAAAGAGGAAGCAAGACCCATCTCTCTGCTGCCTACCAGAGAATCACTTCAGACCTAAAAATAAAAGCAGATTCGAAGTAATGGGAAACAAAACCATTTATCATGCAAATGGAAGTGAAAAGAAAGTTGGAGTCGTAATATTTTTATGAGAAAAAATAAACTGAATTGTGGGGAAGATGGCAGAGTAGAAGGACCCTAAACTCACCTCATCCCACAGATACAACTAGATCACACTCACACCAGAGTCACCCAGAAATGGACCTTCAGATTTCCCAACAAAACTATACAACTAAATGGAGAGAGGAAATCACATCAAAGATGGTAGGAAGGACAAGGACTTTGTAGGAATCTAAACCCCATATTTCTGACCACCAGAGGGAGGGAACCACAGTCACAGAGGGGCCAGAAACAAAGTACTACACCGTGGAGCCTCTAAAGCGTAGAGACATCCTCATAGCTTATGGCTTTGAAAATCAGAAGGGATGACATTTGTGAGCGTATACAACCAGCAGACTTAAAGCTTGGAACTTTTAAAAATCAGCTGTCTCACCTCTGAGAGAGCACAGAAGGTGATAGGAAGCTGAGATCTGTCCTTAAAGAGAAAGCACAGCAAACAGTCTGGAGAAGCTTGGGTGAAGCAGGTTGAAAGCTGCTTGAGGATTAAACAAGGGAGACATAGTTCCTGAACTCAGAGTTTGCTAAGGGACTTGTCCAGGAACAAAGGAGCTGGCAGGTTCCATTTCCCTCTACGGCCCCTCATTGTAAACACACACCTACCTGCAAGACCAAGCACAATCTAGCAATCACTAACTTGTATAACCATGGCCCATCCCCACACTTACCACACCTGCTTCAGTCCCAGTGCTGTGGATACCCTCCCTGATAAGACCCACACAATCCTTGACAACAATATGTCTCCCCATCACCCACAGAACACGCATGCATCTTGTTAAAACAGCACACCCCATGTGTTGTGCACAATGACACAGTCCAGATCCAGTCTCTGTTGTTGCTATGCATTACCTTCAGAGGAGAACCAGCATCACGAAGTTAAAAATGGATGTTCTGCCCCGTATTTTCAAGAACAAGCAATATATCTGACCTTCCTAACCGAGAGATATTCTCTGAGAAGTAGGCCAAATGAGCAGACAGAGGACTATGTCCTAAACGAAAGAAGAGGACAAAGCCACAGGAAGAGACCTAAACAAAATGGATATAAGGAACATGCCTGACAGAAAATTTAAGATAACAATTATAAAGATACTCACTGGGGAAATGAAAAGAGGGAGGACATCAGAAGGGGGAACATCATTGAGACTCTTAACAAAGAGATATGAAAGAAATAATCAGAGATGTGGAACACAAGAAATGAAATGAAGAATATACTAGATAGAATAATTAGCAGGATGGACGAAGCAGAGGAACAAATTAATGAACTAGAAGACAGTAATGGAAAGTAATCAAGCGGAACAAATGAGAGGAAAAAGAAGTATGCAAAAATGAGAAGAGACTTAGGGAATTCAGTGACTCCATCCAGTGTAACAACACCCACATTAGAGGGATCCCAGAAGGTGAAAAGGGGGAAAAGGGGGCAGAAAATCTATTTGAGCAAAGAAGAGCTGAAAACTTAACCTAATCTGGTGAAGGAAACCTATACAAATCCATAAGGCATAGAGATCCCCTCCCACAAAGTCAACCGAAGGAGGTCCACATCAAGACACATAGTAATCCAAATGGGAAAAGGTAGTGATAAAGAAAAAACATTGAAAGCAGCAAGATAAAAGAAGACAGGTAACATGCAAGGGAAAGCCCATAAAGCTATCAGCTGAGTTTTCAGCAGAAACTATGCAGGACAGAAGAAAGTGGCGTTAAATATTCAAAGTGCTGAATGAGAAAAATCTGCAGCAAGGAATAATTTATCCAGCAAGCCTATCCTTCAGAAAAGAAGGGGAGAAAAAGAGTTTCTTAGCCACACAAACTAAAAGAGTTCATGACCACTAAATTAACTACAAAAAATATTGAAGGGGACACTATGAGTGGAAAAAAATCGTAAGTGAGAGTATGACAATAATGAATCAAGGAAGCAGTAAAAATAAGTATTTCTGTAAAAATCAGTTAAGGGATTCACAAAATAAAAGTATGTAAAATATGAAAACATATACCCTAACACATGAGGAGGAGTCAACAGTGGGTTTGAACTTAAACAGCATTCAACTTAATATAGACCGAAAAGGCTATATATAATCCAGGGGGTCACCACAAACCCAAAGCACTAATACACATGCAAAAGATAAAGGGAAAGAAATCCAAGAATATCATTAAAGAAAACGAGCAAACCATGAGAGAGAGAGCAAGAGAAGAAAGGATCAGAGAAAAACTACACAAAAAACTATGAAACAAGTAACAAAACATCAATAAATGCATGTCTAATGATAATCAGTTTGAATGTAAATGGACTAAATGCTCCAAGCAAAAGAGCATGACAGAGTTTGTCTATATATATAAAAGATTTCACACCTAAAGACACCTGCAGATGGAAATTAAGAGATGGAGAAACATGAATCATGCAAGTGGATGTCAAAAGAAGTCAGAGTAGCAATCCTTATATCAGACAAAATAGAGTTTTTTAAAATTGAAATTGAATTAGCCAACATAGAGTACACCAGTAGTTTCAAATGTAGCGTTCCACAATTCATCAGTTGTGTATAACACCCAGTGTTCATCACATCACAGGCATTCCTTAATGCCCATCACACAGTTACCCCATCTCCCCAGCCACCTTTCCTCCAGCAACCCTCAGTTGGTTTCCAATAGTTAGGAACCTGTCATGGATTTTCTTCCTCTCTGGTTTCTTCGCATTCATTTTCCCTCCCTTCCCCTATGATCCTCTGTGCTGTTCCTTCTATTCCACATATGAGTAAAACCATATAATAATTGTTTTTCTCTGACTGACTTATTTTGCTCAGCATAATACCCTCCAGTGCCATCCACATCGATATGCTCAATATTGATCCTTTCTGATGGCTGAGTCATATTCCATTGTATATGTATATACCATGTTTTCTTTATCCATTTATCTGTCGATGGATGTCTTGGTTCCTTCCACGGTTTGGCTATTGTGGACAATGTTGCTATAAACATTCGGGGTGCAGTTGCCCCTTCAGATCACTACATTGGTAGCTTTGGGGTAAATAAAATTGCTGGGTTGTAAGGGAGCTCTGTTTTAAGTTCTTGAGGAACCTCCATATTGTTTTCCAAAGTGGCTGTACCAGTTTTCATTCCCACTTAGAAGTGTAAGAGAGTTCCCCTTTCTCCTCACCAACATTTGTTATTTCTTCGCTTGTTAATTTTTGCAATTCTGACTGGTGTGAAGTGGTATCTCATTGTCATTTGGATTTCTTTTTCCCCATGCCAAGTGATGTTGAGCAGTTTGTCATATGTCTGTTGGCCATTTGTGTGTCTTCTTTGGAGAAATATCTGTTCATATCTTCTGCCCATTTCTTGACTCACTTATTTGTTTTTTGGGTGTTGAGTTTGGGTGTTGAAAGGTAGTAAAGCGTACGGCACATTCATGATGCTTCCACACGCAATTTTGGAAATGCTTCTCTCTCTAGGATACCTGAAGATGTTAGTGGAGAGTTGCTGTATACGCAGACTTGCTTTTCCCAGGTGAGTGCATGGGACATTCCTTATTCCCTCACGCGCGCGCGCGCACACACACACACACACACACACACACACACACACAGAGTTGAACATGATTCTGTCTCGTCAGGAAAGAAGATGTTCGTTGAGAGACGGTTTCTCACCGATGCTTTTGGGTTCTTGCTTTTATTCCCCCCGGAGAGTGAAGTGTAGGCGCTTTTTCCGTAGGCTTCCGTACACACCCTTGAGAAGCCTTCCGTCAGCCAGAAACAAGCCGTGAGTTGAAAGAGGCGTTCCACGCAGACCTCCTTCTCAGAGCGAAGCCTGTCACACTTTTCCTTGTGAAGTAAACTAGAGAGATACAAATACTTTAGCAATGATTGTTTTAACAAAAAAGGACTAAATATCCCAATCAGAAAACATAGACTGTAAAGAGGAAGCAAGACCCATCTCTATGCTGCCTACCAGAGAATCACTTCAGACCTAAAAATAAAAGCAGATTCGAAGTAATGGGAAACAGAAGCATTTATCATGCAAATGGAAGTGAAAAGAAAGTTGGAGTCGTAATATTTTTATGAGACAAAATAAACTGAATTGTGGGGAAGATGGCAGAGTAGAAGGACCCTAAACTCACCTCATCCCACAGATACAACTAGATCACACTCACACCAGAGTCACCCAGAAATGGACCTTCAGATTTCCCAACAAAACTCTACAACTAAATGGAGAGAGGAAATCACATCAAAGATGGTAGGAAGGACAAGGACTCTGTAGGAATCTAAACCCCATATTTCTGACCACCAGAGGGAGGGAACCACAGTCATAGAGGGGCCAGAAACAAACTACTACACCGGGGAGCCTCTAAAGCGTAGAGACATCCTCATAGCTTATGGCTTTGAAAATCAGAAGGGATGAAATTTGTGAGGGTATACAACCAGCAGACTTAAAGCTTGGAACTTTTAAAAATCAGCTGTCTCAGCTCTGAGAGAGCACAGAAGGTGATAGGAAGCTGAGATCTGTCCTTAAAGAGAAAGTACAGCAAACAGTGTGGAGAAGCTTGGGTGAAGCAGGTTGAAAGATGCTTGAGGATTAAACAAGGGAGACATAGTTCCTGGACTCAGAGTTTGCTAAGGGACTTGTCAAGGAACAAAGGAGCTGGCAGGTGCTATTTCCCTCTACGGCCCCTCAGTATAAGCACACACCTACCTGCAAGACCAAGCACAATCTAGCAATCACTAACTTGCATAAACCATGGCCCATCCCCAAGCCTCCCAGACCTGCTTCAGTCCCAGTGCTGTGGATACCCTCCCTGATAAGACCCACACAATCCTTGACAACAATATGTCTCCCCATCACCTACAGAACACGCATGCGTCTTGTTAAAACAGCACACCCCATGTGTTGTGCACAATGACACAGTCCAGATCCAGTCTCTGTTTTTGCTATGCATTACCTTCAGAGGAGAACCAGCCTCACCAAGTTAAAAATGTATGTTCTGCCCCGTATTTTCAAGAACAAGCAATATATCTGACCTTCCTAACCGAGAGATATTCTCTGAGAAGTAGGCCAAATGAGCAGACAGAGGACTATGTCCTAAACGAAAGAAGAGGACAAAGCCACAGCAAGAGACCTAAACAAAATGGATATAAGGAACATGCCTGACAGAAAATTTAAGATAACAATTATAAAGATACTCACTGGGGAAATGAAAAGAGGGAGGACATCAGAAGGGGGAACATCATTGAGACTCTTAACAAAGAGATATGAAAGAAATAATCAGAGATGTGGAACACAAGAAATGAAATGAAGAATATACTAGATAGAATAATTAGCAGGATGGACGAAGCAGAGGAACAAATTAATGAACTAGAAGACAGTAATGGAAAGTAATCAAGCGGAACAAATGAGAGGAAAAAGAAGTATGCAAAAATGAGAAGAGACTTAGGGAATTCAGTGACTCCATCCAGTGTAACAACACCCACATTAGAGGGATCCCAGAAGGTGAAAAGGGGGAAAAGGGGGCAGAAAATCTATTTGAGCAAAGAAGAGCTGAAAACGTAACCTAATCTGGTGAAGGAAACCTATACAAATCCATAAGGCATAGAGATCCCCTCCCACAAAGTCAACCGAAGGAGGTCCACATCAAGACACATAGTAATCCAAATGGGAAAAGGTAGTGATAAAGAAAAAACATTGAAAGCAGCAAGATAAAAGAAGACAGGTAACATGCAAGGGAAAGCCCATAAAGCTATCAGCTGAGTTTTCAGCAGAAACTATGCAGGACAGAAGAAAGTGGCGTTAAATATTCAAAGTGCTGAATGAGAAAAATCTGCAGCAAGGAATAATTTATCCAGCAAGCCTATCCTTCAGAAAAGAAGGGGAGAAAAAGAGTTTCTTAGCCACACAAACTAAAAGAGTTCATGACCACTAAATTAACTACAAAAAATATTGAAGGGGACACTATGAGTGGAAAAAAATCGTAAGTGAGAGTATGACAATAATGAATCAAGGAAGCAGTAAAAATAAGTATTTCTGTAAAAATCAGTTAAGGGATTCACAAAATTAAAGGATGTAAAATATGAAAACATATACCCTAACACATGAGGAGGAGTCAACAGTGGGTTTGAACTTAAACAGCATTCAACTTAATATACACCGAAAAGGCTATATATAATCCAGGGGGTCACCACAAACCCAAAGCACTAATACACATGCAAAAGATAAAGGGAAAGAAATCCAAGATTATCATTAAAGAAAACGAGCAAACCATGAGAGAGAGAGCAAGAGAAGAAAGGATCAGAGAAAAACTACACAAAAAACTATGAAACAAGTAACAAAACATCAATAAATACATGTCGAATGATAATCAGTTTGAATGTAAATGGACTAAATGCTCCAAGCAAAAGAGCATGACAGAGTTTGTCTATATATATAAAAGATTTCACACCTAAAGACACCTGCAGATGGAAATTAAGAGATGGAGAAACATGAATCATGCAAGTGGATGTCAAAAGAAGTCAGAGTAGCAATCCTTATATCAGACAAAATAGAGTTTTTTTAAATTGAAATTGAATTAGCCAACATAGAGTACACCAGTAGTTTCAAGTGTAGCGTTCCACAATTCATCAGTTGTGTATAACACCCAGTGTTCATCACATCACAGGCATTCCTTAATGCCCATCACACAGTTACCCCATCTCCCCAGCCACCTTTCCTCCAGCAACCCTCAGTTGGTTTCCAATAGTTAGGAACCTGTCATGGATTTTCTTCCTCTCTGGTTTCTTCGCATTCATTTTCCCTCCCTTCCCCTATGATCCTCTGTGCTGTTCCTTCTATTCCACATATGAGTAAAACCATATAATAATTGTTTTTCTCTGACTGACTTATTTTGCTCAGCATAATACCCTCCAGTGCCATCCACATCGATATGCTCAATATTGATCCTTTCTGATGGCTGAGTCATATTCCATTGTATATGTATATACCATGTTTTCTTTATCCATTTATCTGTCGATGGATGTCTTGGTTCCTTCCACGGTTTGGCTATTGTGGACAATGTTGCTATAAACATTCGGGGTGCAGTTGCCCCTTCAGATCACTACATTGGTAGCTTTGGGGTAAATAAAATTGCTGGGTTGTAAGGGAGCTCTGTTTTAAGTTCTTGAGGAACCTCCATATTGTTTTCCAAAGTGGCTGTACCAGTTTTCATTCCCACTTAGAAGTGTAAGAGAGTTCCCCTTTCTCCTCACCAACATTTGTTATTTCTCCGCTTGTTAATTTTTGCAATTCTGACTGGTGTGAAGTGGTATCTCATTGTCATTTGGATTTCTTTTTCCCCATGCCAAGTGATGTTGAGCAGTTTGTCATATGTCTGTTGGCCATTTGTGTGTCTTCTTTGGAGAAATATCTGTTCATATCTTCTGCCCATTTCTTGACTCACTTATTTGTTTTTTGGGTGTTGAGTTTGGGTGTTGAAAGGTAGTAAAGCGTACGGCACATTCATGATGCTTCCACACGCAATTTTGGAAATGCTTCTCTCTCTAGGATACCTGAAGATGTTAGTGGAGAGTTGCTGTATACGCAGACTTGCTTTTCCCAGGTGAGTGCATGGGACATTCCTTATTCCCTCACGCGCGCGCGCGCGCACACACACACACACACACACACACACACACACACAGAGTTGAACATGATTCTGTCTCGTCAGGAAAGAAGATGTTCGTTGAGAGACGGTTTCTCACCGATGCTTTTGGGTTCTTGCTTTTATTCCCCCCGGAGAGTGAAGTGTAGGCGCTTTTTCCGTAGGCTTCCGTACACACCCTTGAGAAGCCTTCCGTCAGCCAGAAACAAGCCGTGAGTTGAAAGAGGCGTTCCACGCAGACCTCCTTCTCAGAGCGAAGCCTGTCACACTTTTCCTTGTGAAGTAAACTAGAGAGATACAAATACTTTAGCAATGATTGTTTTAACAAAAAAGGACTAAATATCCCAATCAGAAAACATAGACTGTAAAGAGGAAGCAAGACCCATCTCTATGCTGCCTACCAGAGAATCACTTCAGACCTAAAAATAAAAGCAGATTCGAAGTAATGGGAAACAAAAGCATTTATCATGCAAATGGAAGTGAAAAGAAAGTTGGAGTCGTAATATTTTTATGAGACAAAATAAACTGAATTGTGGGGAAGATGGCAGAGTAGAAGGACCCTAAACTCACCTCATCCCACAGATACAACTAGATCACACTCACACCAGAGTCACCCAGAAATGGACCTTCAGATTTCCCAACAAAACTCTACAACTAAATGGAGAGAGGAAATCACATCAAAGATGGTAGGAAGGACAAGGACTCTGTAGGAATCTAAACCCCATATTTCTGACCACCAGAGGGAGGGAACCACAGTCATAGAGGGGCCAGAAACAAACTACTACACCGGGGAGCCTCTAAAGCGTAGAGACATCCTCATAGCTTATGGCTTTGAAAATCAGAAGGGATGAAATTTGTGAGGGTATACAACCAGCAGACTTAAAGCTTGGAACTTTGAAAAATCAGCTGTCTCAGCTCTGAGAGAGCACAGAAGGTGATAGGAAGCTGAGATCTGTCCTTAAAGAGAAAGTACAGCAAACAGTGTGGAGAAGCTTGGGTGAAGCAGGTTGAAAGATGCTTGAGGATTAAACAAGGGAGACATAGTTCCTGGACTCAGAGTTTGCTAAGGGACTTGTCAAGGAACAAAGGAGCTGGCAGGTGCTATTTCCCTCTACGGCCCCTCAGTATAAGCACACACCTACCTGCAAGACCAAGCACAATCTAGCAATCACTAACTTGCATAAACCATGGCCCATCCCCAAGCCTCCCAGACCTGCTTCAGTCCCAGTGCTGTGGATACCCTCCCTGATAAGACCCACACAATCCTTGACAACAATATGTCTCCCCATCACCTACAGAACACGCATGCGTCTTGTTAAAACAGCACACCCCATGTGTTGTGCACAATGACACAGTCCAGATCCAGTCTCTGTTTTTGCTATGCATTACCTTCAGAGGAGAACCAGCCTCACCAAGTTAAAAATGTATGTTCTGCCCCGTATTTTCAAGAACAAGCAATATATCTGACCTTCCTAACCGAGAGATATTCTCTGAGAAGTAGGCCAAATGAGCAGACAGAGGACTATGTCCTAAACGAAAGAAGAGGACAAAGCCACAGCAAGAGACCTAAACAAAATGGATATAAGGAACATGCCTGACAGAAAATTTAAGATAACAATTATAAAGATACTCACTGGGGAAATGAAAAGAGGGAGGACATCAGAAGGGGGAACATCATTGAGACTCTTAACAAAGAGATATGAAAGAAATAATCAGAGATGTGGAACACAAGAAATGAAATTAAGAATATACTAGATAGAATAATTAGCAGGATGGACGAAGCAGAGGAACAAATTAATGAACTAGAAGACAGTAATGGAAAGTAATCAAGCGGAACAAATGAGAGGAAAAAGAAGTATGCAAAAATGAGAAGAGACTTAGGGAATTCAGTGACTCCATCCAGTGTAACAACACCCACATTAGAGGGATCCCAGAAGGTGAAAAGGGGGAAAAGGGGGCAGAAAATCTATTTGAGCAAAGAAGAGCTGAAAACGTAACCTAATCTGGTGAAGGAAACCTATACAAATCCATAAGGCATAGAGATCCCCTCCCACAAAGTCAACCGAAGGAGGTCCACATCAAGACACATAGTAATCCAAATGGGAAAAGGTAGTGATAAAGAAAAAACATTGAAAGCAGCAAGATAAAAGAAGACAGGTAACATGCAAGGGAAAGCCCATAAAGCTATCAGCTGAGTTTTCAGCAGAAACTATGCAGGACAGAAGAAAGTGGCGTTAAATATTCAAAGTGCTGAATGAGAAAAATCTGCAGCAAGGAATAATTTATCCAGCAAGCCTATCCTTCAGAAAAGAAGGGGAGAAAAAGAGTTTCTTAGCCACACAAACTAAAAGAGTTCATGACCACTAAATTAACTACAAAAAATATTGAAGGGGACACTATGAGTGGAAAAAAATCGTAAGTGAGAGTATGACAATAATGAATCAAGGAAGCAGTAAAAATAAGTATTTCTGTAAAAATCAGTTAAGGGATTCACAAAATTAAAGGATGTAAAATATGAAAACATATACCCTAACACATGAGGAGGAGTCAACAGTGGGTTTGAACTTAAACAGCATTCAACTTAATATACACCGAAAAGGCTATATATAATCCAGGGGGTCACCACAAACCCAAAGCACTAATACACATGCAAAAGATAAAGGGAAAGAAATCCAAGATTATCATTAAAGAAAACGAGCAAACCATGAGAGAGAGAGCAAGAGAAGAAAGGATCAGAGAAAAACTACACAAAAAACTATGAAACAAGTAACAAAACATCAATAAATACATGTCGAATGATAATCAGTTTGAATGTAAATGGACTAAATGCTCCAAGCAAAAGAGCATGACAGAGTTTGTCTATATATATAAAAGATTTCACACCTAAAGACACCTGCAGATGGAAATTAAGAGATGGAGAAACATGAATCATGCAAGTGGATGTCAAAAGAAGTCAGAGTAGCAATCCTTATATCAGACAAAATAGAGTTTTTTTAAATTGAAATTGAATTAGCCAACATAGAGTACACCAGTAGTTTCAAGTGTAGCGTTCCACAATTCATCAGTTGTGTATAACACCCAGTGTTCATCACATCACAGGCATTCCTTAATGCCCATCACACAGTTACCCCATCTCCCCAGCCACCTTTCCTCCAGCAACCCTCAGTTGGTTTCCAATAGTTAGGAACCTGTCATGGATTTTCTTCCTCTCTGGTTTCTTCGCATTCATTTTCCCTCCCTTCCCCTATGATCCTCTGTGCTGTTCCTTCTATTCCACATATGAGTAAAACCATATAATAATTGTTTTTCTCTGACTGACTTATTTTGCTCAGCATAATACCCTCCAGTGCCATCCACATCGATATGCTCAATATTGATCCTTTCTGATGGCTGAGTCATATTCCATTGTATATGTATATACCATGTTTTCTTTATCCATTTATCTGTCGATGGATGTCTTGGTTCCTTCCACGGTTTGGCTATTGTGGACAATGTTGCTATAAACATTCGGGGTGCAGTTGCCCCTTCAGATCACTACATTGGTAGCTTTGGGGTAAATAAAATTGCTGGGTTGTAAGGGAGCTCTGTTTTAAGTTCTTGAGGAACCTCCATATTGTTTTCCAAAGTGGCTGTACCAGTTTTCATTCCCACTTAGAAGTGTAAGAGAGTTCCCCTTTCTCCTCACCAACATTTGTTATTTCTCCGCTTGTTAATTTTTGCAATTCTGACTGGTGTGAAGTGGTATCTCATTGTCATTTGGATTTCTTTTTCCCCATGCCAAGTGATGTTGAGCAGTTTGTCATATGTCTGTTGGCCATTTGTGTGTCTTCTTTGGAGAAATATCTGTTCATATCTTCTGCCCATTTCTTGACTCACTTATTTGTTTTTTGGGTGTTGAGTTTGGGTGTTGAAAGGTAGTAAAGCGTACGGCACATTCATGATGCTTCCACACGCAATTTTGGAAATGCTTCTCTCTCTAGGATACCTGAAGATGTTAGTGGAGAGTTGCTGTATACGCAGACTTGCTTTTCCCAGGTGAGTGCATGGGACATTCCTTATTCCCTCACGCGCGCGCGCGCGCACACACACACACACACACACACACACACACACAGAGTTGAACATGATTCTGTCTCGTCAGGAAAGAAGATGTTCGTTGAGAGACGGTTTCTCACCGATGCTTTTGGGTTCTTGCTTTTATTCCCCCCGGAGAGTGAAGTGTAGGCGCTTTTTCCGTAGGCTTCCGTACACACCCTTGAGAAGCCTTCCGTCAGCCAGAAACAAGCCGTGAGTTGAAAGAGGCGTTCCACGCAGACCTCCTTCTCAGAGCGAAGCCTGTCACACTTTTCCTTGTGAAGTAAACTAGAGAGATACAAATACTTTAGCAATGATTGCTTTAACAAAAAAGGACTAAATATCCCAATCAGAAAACATAGACTGTAAAGAGGAAGCAAGACCCATCTCTATGCTGCCTACCAGAGAATCACTTCAGACCTAAAAATAAAAGCAGATTCGAAGTAATGGGAAACAAAAGCATTTATCATGCAAATGGAAGTGAAAAGAAAGTTGGAGTCGTAATATTTTTATGAGACAAAATAAACTGAATTGTGGGGAAGATGGCAGAGTAGAAGGACCCTAAACTCACCTCATCCCACAGATACAACTAGATCACACTCACACCAGAGTCACCCAGAAATGGACCTTCAGATTTCCCAACAAAACTCTACAACTAAATGGAGAGAGGAAATCACATCAAAGATGGTAGGAAGGACAAGGACTCTGTAGGAATCTAAACCCCATATTTCTGACCACCAGAGGGAGGGAACCACAGTCATAGAGGGGCCAGAAACAAACTACTACACCGGGGAGCCTCTAAAGCGTAGAGACATCCTCATAGCTTATGGCTTTGAAAATCAGAAGGGATGAAATTTGTGAGGGTATACAACCAGCAGACTTAAAGCTTGGAACTTTTAAAAATCAGCTGTCTCAGCTCTGAGAGAGCACAGAAGGTGATAGGAAGCTGAGATCTGTCCTTAAAGAGAAAGTACAGCAAACAGTGTGGAGAAGCTTGGGTGAAGCAGGTTGAAAGATGCTTGAGGATTAAACAAGGGAGACATAGTTCCTGGACTCAGAGTTTGCTAAGGGACTTGTCAAGGAACAAAGGAGCTGGCAGGTGCTATTTCCCTCTACGGCCCCTCAGTATAAGCACACACCTACCTGCAAGACCAAGCACAATCTAGCAATCACTAACTTGCATAAACCATGGCCCATCCCCAAGCCTCCCAGACCTGCTTCAGTCCCAGTGCTGTGGATACCCTCCCTGATAAGACCCACACAATCCTTGACAACAATATGTCTCCCCATCACCTACAGAACACGCATGCGTCTTGTTAAAACAGCACACCCCATGTGTTGTGCACAATGACACAGTCCAGATCCAGTCTCTGTTTTTGCTATGCATTACCTTCAGAGGAGAACCAGCCTCACCAAGTTAAAAATGTATGTTCTGCCCCGTATTTTCAAGAACAAGCAATATATCTGACCTTCCTAACCGAGAGATATTCTCTGAGAAGTAGGCCAAATGAGCAGACAGAGGACTATGTCCTAAACGAAAGAAGAGGACAAAGCCACAGCAAGAGACCTAAACAAAATGGATATAAGGAACATGCCTGACAGAAAATTTAAGATAACAATTATAAAGATACTCACTGGGGAAATGAAAAGAGGGAGGACATCAGAAGGGGGAACATCATTGAGACTCTTAACAAAGAGATATGAAAGAAATAATCAGAGATGTGGAACACAAGAAATGAAATTAAGAATATACTAGATAGAATAATTAGCAGGATGGACGAAGCAGAGGAACAAATTAATGAACTAGAAGACAGTAATGGAAAGTAATCAAGCGGAACAAATGAGAGGAAAAAGAAGTATGCAAAAATGAGAAGAGACTTAGGGAATTCAGTGACTCCATCCAGTGTAACAACACCCACATTAGAGGGATCCCAGAAGGTGAAAAGGGGGAAAAGGGGGCAGAAAATCTATTTGAGCAAAGAAGAGCTGAAAACGTAACCTAATCTGGTGAAGGAAACCTATACAAATCCATAAGGCATAGAGATCCCCTCCCACAAAGTCAACCGAAGGAGGTCCACATCAAGACACATAGTAATCCAAATGGGAAAAGGTAGTGATAAAGAAAAAACATTTAAAGCAGCAAGATAAAAGAAGACAGGTAACATGCAAGGGAAAGCCCATAAAGCTATCAGCTGAGTTTTCAGCAGAAACTATGCAGGACAGAAGAAAGTGGCGTTAAATATTCAAAGTGCTGAATGAGAAAAATCTGCAGCAAGGAATAATTTATCCAGCAAGCCTATCCTTCAGAAAAGAAGGGGAGAAAAAGAGTTTCTTAGCCACACAAACTAAAAGAGTTCATGACCACTAAATTAACTACAAAAAATATTGAAGGGGACACTATGAGTGGAAAAAAATCGTAAGTGAGAGTATGACAATAATGAATCAAGGAAGCAGTAAAAATAAGTATTTCTGTAAAAATCAGTTAAGGGATTCACAAAATTAAAGGATGTAAAATATGAAAACATATACCCTAACACATGAGGAGGAGTCAACAGTGGGTTTGAACTTAAACAGCATTCAACTTAATATACACCGAAAAGGCTATATATAATCCAGGGGGTCACCACAAACCCAAAGCACTAATACACATGCAAAAGATAAAGGGAAAGAAATCCAAGATTATCATTAAAGAAAACGAGCAAACCATGAGAGAGAGAGCAAGAGAAGAAAGGATCAGAGAAAAACTACACAAAAAACTATGAAACAAGTAACAAAACATCAATAAATACATGTCGAATGATAATCAGTTTGAATGTAAATGGACTAAATGCTCCAAGCAAAAGAGCATGACAGAGTTTGTCTATATATATAAAAGATTTCACACCTAAAGACACCTGCAGATGGAAATTAAGAGATGGAGAAACATGAATCATGCAAGTGGATGTCAAAAGAAGTCAGAGTAGCAATCCTTATATCAGACAAAATAGAGTTTTTTTAAATTGAAATTGAATTAGCCAACATAGAGTACACCAGTAGTTTCAAGTGTAGCGTTCCACAATTCATCAGTTGTGTATAACACCCAGTGTTCATCACATCACAGGCATTCCTTAATGCCCATCACACAGTTACCCCATCTCCCCAGCCACCTTTCCTCCAGCAACCCTCAGTTGGTTTCCAATAGTTAGGAACCTGTCATGGATTTTCTTCCTCTCTGGTTTCTTCGCATTCATTTTCCCTCCCTTCCCCTATGATCCTCTGTGCTGTTCCTTCTATTCCACATATGAGTAAAACCATATAATAATTGTTTTTCTGTGACTGACTTATTTTGCTCAGCATAATACCCTCCAGTGCCATCCACATCGATATGCTCAATATTGATCCTTTCTGATGGCTGAGTCATATTCCATTGTATATGTATATACCATGTTTTCTTTATCCATTTATCTGTCGATGGATGTCTTGGTTCCTTCCACGGTTTGGCTATTGTGGACAATGTTGCTATAAACATTCGGGGTGCAGTTGCCCCTTCAGATCACTACATTGGTAGCTTTGGGGTAAATAAAATTGCTGGGTTGTAAGGGAGCTCTGTTTTAAGTTCTTGAGGAACCTCCATATTGTTTTCCAAAGTGGCTGTACCAGTTTTCATTCCCACTTAGAAGTGTAAGAGAGTTCCCCTTTCTCCTCACCAACATTTGTTATTTCTCCGCTTGTTAATTTTTGCAATTCTGACTGGTGTGAAGTGGTATCTCATTGTCATTTGGATTTCTTTTTCCCCATGCCAAGTGATGTTGAGCAGTTTGTCATATGTCTGTTGGCCATTTGTGTGTCTTCTTTGGAGAAATATCTGTTCATATCTTCTGCCCATTTCTTGACTCACTTATTTGTTTTTTGGGTGTTGAGTTTGGGTGTTGAAAGGTAGTAAAGCGTACGGCACATTCATGATGCTTCCACACGCAATTTTGGAAATGCTTCTCTCTCTAGGATACCTGAAGATGTTAGTGGAGAGTTGCTGTATACGCAGACTTGCTTTTCCCAGGTGAGTGCATGGGACATTCCTTATTCCCTCACGCGCGCGCGCGCGCACACACACACACACACACACACACACACACACAGAGTTGAACATGATTCTGTCTCGTCAGGAAAGAAGATGTTCGTTGAGAGACGGTTTCTCACCGATGCTTTTGGGTTCTTGCTTTTATTCCCCCCGGAGAGTGAAGTGTAGGCGCTTTTTCCGTAGGCTTCCGTACACACCCTTGAGAAGCCTTCCGTCAGCCAGAAACAAGCCGTGAGTTGAAAGAGGCGTTCCACGCAGACCTCCTTCTCAGAGCGAAGCCTGTCACACTTTTCCTTGTGAAGTAAACTAGAGAGATACAAATACTTTAGCAATGATTGTTTTAACAAAAAAGGACTAAATATCCCAATCAGAAAACATAGACTGTAAAGAGGAAGCAAGACCCATCTCTATGCTGCCTACCAGAGAATCACTTCAGACCTAAAAATAAAAGCAGATTCGAAGTAATGGGAAACAAAAGCATTTATCATGCAAATGGAAGTGAAAAGAAAGTTGGAGTCGTAATATTTTTATGAGACAAAATAAACTGAATTGTGGGGAAGATGGCAGAGTAGAAGGACCCTAAACTCACCTCATCCCACAGATACAACTAGATCACACTCACACCAGAGTCACCCAGAAATGGACCTTCAGATTTCCCAACAAAACTCTACAACTAAATGGAGAGAGGAAATCACATCAAAGATGGTAGGAAGGACAAGGACTCTGTAGGAATCTAAACCCCATATTTCTGACCACCAGAGGGAGGGAACCACAGTCATAGAGGGGCCAGAAACAAACTACTACACCGGGGAGCCTCTAAAGCGTAGAGACATCCTCATAGCTTATGGCTTTGAAAATCAGAAGGGATGAAATTTGTGAGGGTATACAACCAGCAGACTTAAAGCTTGGAACTTTGAAAAATCAGCTGTCTCAGCTCTGAGAGAGCACAGAAGGTGATAGGAAGCTGAGATCTGTCCTTAAAGAGAAAGTACAGCAAACAGTGTGGAGAAGCTTGGGTGAAGCAGGTTGAAAGATGCTTGAGGATTAAACAAGGGAGACATAGTTCCTGGACTCAGAGTTTGCTAAGGGACTTGTCAAGGAACAAAGGAGCTGGCAGGTGCTATTTCCCTCTACGGCCCCTCAGTATAAGCACACACCTACCTGCAAGACCAAGCACAATCTAGCAATCACTAACTTGCATAAACCATGGCCCATCCCCAAGCCTCCCAGACCTGCTTCAGTCCCAGTGCTGTGGATACCCTCCCTGATAAGACCCACACAATCCTTGACAACAATATGTCTCCCCATCACCTACAGAACACGCATGCGTCTTGTTAAAACAGCACACCCCATGTGTTGTGCACAATGACACAGTCCAGATCCAGTCTCTGTTTTTGCTATGCATTACCTTCAGAGGAGAACCAGCCTCACCAAGTTAAAAATGTATGTTCTGCCCCGTATTTTCAAGAACAAGCAATATATCTGACCTTCCTAACCGAGAGATATTCTCTGAGAAGTAGGCCAAATGAGCAGACAGAGGACTATGTCCTAAACGAAAGAAGAGGACAAAGCCACAGCAAGAGACCTAAACAAAATGGATATAAGGAACATGCCTGACAGAAAATTTAAGATAACAATTATAAAGATACTCACTGGGGAAATGAAAAGAGGGAGGACATCAGAAGGGGGAACATCATTGAGACTCTTAACAAAGAGATATGAAAGAAATAATCAGAGATGTGGAACACAAGAAATGAAATTAAGAATATACTAGATAGAATAATTAGCAGGATGGACGAAGCAGAGGAACAAATTAATGAACTAGAAGACAGTAATGGAAAGTAATCAAGCGGAACAAATGAGAGGAAAAAGAAGTATGCAAAAATGAGAAGAGACTTAGGGAATTCAGTGACTCCATCCAGTGTAACAACACCCACATTAGAGGGATCCCAGAAGGTGAAAAGGGGGAAAAGGGGGCAGAAAATCTATTTGAGCAAAGAAGAGCTGAAAACGTAACCTAATCTGGTGAAGGAAACCTATACAAATCCATAAGGCATAGAGATCCCCTCCCACAAAGTCAACCGAAGGAGGTCCACATCAAGACACATAGTAATCCAAATGGGAAAAGGTAGTGATAAAGAAAAAACATTTAAAGCAGCAAGATAAAAGAAGACAGGTAACATGCAAGGGAAAGCCCATAAAGCTATCAGCTGAGTTTTCAGCAGAAACTATGCAGGACAGAAGAAAGTGGCGTTAAATATTCAAAGTGCTGAATGAGAAAAATCTGCAGCAAGGAATAATTTATCCAGCAAGCCTATCCTTCAGAAAAGAAGGGGAGAAAAAGAGTTTCTTAGCCACACAAACTAAAAGAGTTCATGACCACTAAATTAACTACAAAAAATATTGAAGGGGACACTATGAGTGGAAAAAAATCGTAAGTGAGAGTATGACAATAATGAATCAAGGAAGCAGTAAAAATAAGTATTTCTGTAAAAATCAGTTAAGGGATTCACAAAATTAAAGGATGTAAAATATGAAAACATATACCCTAACACATGAGGAGGAGTCAACAGTGGGTTTGAACTTAAACAGCATTCAACTTAATATACACCGAAAAGGCTATATATAATCCAGGGGGTCACCACAAACCCAAAGCACTAATACACATGCAAAAGATAAAGGGAAAGAAATCCAAGATTATCATTAAAGAAAACGAGCAAACCATGAGAGAGAGAGCAAGAGAAGAAAGGATCAGAGAAAAACTACACAAAAAACTATGAAACAAGTAACAAAACATCAATAAATACATGTCGAATGATAATCAGTTTGAATGTAAATGGACTAAATGCTCCAAGCAAAAGAGCATGACAGAGTTTGTCTATATATATAAAAGATTTCACACCTAAAGACACCTGCAGATGGAAATTAAGAGATGGAGAAACATGAATCATGCAAGTGGATGTCAAAAGAAGTCAGAGTAGCAATCCTTATATCAGACAAAATAGAGTTTTTTTAAATTGAAATTGAATTAGCCAACATAGAGTACACCAGTAGTTTCAAGTGTAGCGTTCCACAATTCATCAGTTGTGTATAACACCCAGTGTTCATCACATCACAGGCATTCCTTAATGCCCATCACACAGTTACCCCATCTCCCCAGCCACCTTTCCTCCAGCAACCCTCAGTTGGTTTCCAATAGTTAGGAACCTGTCATGGATTTTCTTCCTCTCTGGTTTCTTCGCATTCATTTTCCCTCCCTTCCCCTATGATCCTCTGTGCTGTTCCTTCTATTCCACATATGAGTAAAACCATATAATAATTGTTTTTCTCTGACTGACTTATTTTGCTCAGCATAATACCCTCCAGTGCCATCCACATCGATATGCTCAATATTGATCCTTTCTGATGGCTGAGTCATATTCCATTGTATATGTATATACCATGTTTTCTTTATCCATTTATCTGTCGATGGATGTCTTGGTTCCTTCCACGGTTTGGCTATTGTGGACAATGTTGCTATAAACATTCGGGGTGCAGTTGCCCCTTCAGATCACTACATTGGTAGCTTTGGGGTAAATAAAATTGCTGGGTTGTAAGGGAGCTCTGTTTTAAGTTCTTGAGGAACCTCCATATTGTTTTCCAAAGTGGCTGTACCAGTTTTCATTCCCACTTAGAAGTGTAAGAGAGTTCCCCTTTCTCCTCACCAACATTTGTTATTTCTCCGCTTGTTAATTTTTGCAATTCTGACTGGTGTGAAGTGGTATCTCATTGTCATTTGGATTTCTTTTTCCCCATGCCAAGTGATGTTGAGCAGTTTGTCATATGTCTGTTGGCCATTTGTGTGTCTTCTTTGGAGAAATATCTGTTCATATCTTCTGCCCATTTCTTGACTCACTTATTTGTTTTTTGGGTGTTGAGTTTGGGTGTTGAAAGGTAGTAAAGCGTACGGCACATTCATGATGCTTCCACACGCAATTTTGGAAATGCTTCTCTCTCTAGGATACCTGAAGATGTTAGTGGAGAGTTGCTGTATACGCAGACTTGCTTTTCCCAGGTGAGTGCATGGGACATTCCTTATTCCCTCACGCGCGCGCGCGCGCACACACACACACACACACACACACACACACACAGAGTTGAACATGATTCTGTCTCGTCAGGAAAGAAGATGTTCGTTGAGAGACGGTTTCTCACCGATGCTTTTGGGTTCTTGCTTTTATTCCCCCCGGAGAGTGAAGTGTAGGCGCTTTTTCCGTAGGCTTCCGTACACACCCTTGAGAAGCCTTCCGTCAGCCAGAAACAAGCCGTGAGTTGAAAGAGGCGTTCCACGCAGACCTCCTTCTCAGAGCGAAGCCTGTCACACTTTTCCTTGTGAAGTAAACTAGAGAGATACAAATACTTTAGCAATGATTGTTTTAACAAAAAAGGACTAAATATCCCAATCAGAAAACATAGACTGTAAAGAGGAAGCAAGACCCATCTCTATGCTGCCTACCAGAGAATCACTTCAGACCTAAAAATAAAAGCAGATTCGAAGTAATGGGAAACAAAAGCATTTATCATGCAAATGGAAGTGAAAAGAAAGTTGGAGTCGTAATATTTTTATGAGACAAAATAAACTGAATTGTGGGGAAGATGGCAGAGTAGAAGGACCCTAAACTCACCTCATCCCACAGATACAACTAGATCACACTCACACCAGAGTCACCCAGAAATGGACCTTCAGATTTCCCAACAAAACTCTACAACTAAATGGAGAGAGGAAATCACATCAAAGATGGTAGGAAGGACAAGGACTCTGTAGGAATCTAAACCCCATATTTCTGACCACCAGAGGGAGGGAACCACAGTCATAGAGGGGCCAGAAACAAACTACTACACCGGGGAGCCTCTAAAGCGTAGAGACATCCTCATAGCTTATGGCTTTGAAAATCAGAAGGGATGAAATTTGTGAGGGTATACAACCAGCAGACTTAAAGCTTGGAACTTTTAAAAATCAGCTGTCTCAGCTCTGAGAGAGCACAGAAGGTGATAGGAAGCTGAGATCTGTCCTTAAAGAGAAAGTACAGCAAACAGTGTGGAGAAGCTTGGGTGAAGCAGGTTGAAAGATGCTTGAGGATTAAACAAGGGAGACATAGTTCCTGGACTCAGAGTTTGCTAAGGGACTTGTCAAGGAACAAAGGAGCTGGCAGGTGCTATTTCCCTCTACGGCCCCTCAGTATAAGCACACACCTACCTGCAAGACCAAGCACAATCTAGCAATCACTAACTTGCATAAACCATGGCCCATCCCCAAGCCTCCCAGACCTGCTTCAGTCCCAGTGCTGTGGATACCCTCCCTGATAAGACCCACACAATCCTTGACAACAATATGTCTCCCCATCACCTACAGAACACGCATGCGTCTTGTTAAAACAGCACACCCCATGTGTTGTGCACAATGACACAGTCCAGATCCAGTCTCTGTTTTTGCTATGCATTACCTTCAGAGGAGAACCAGCCTCACCAAGTTAAAAATGTATGTTCTGCCCCGTATTTTCAAGAACAAGCAATATATCTGACCTTCCTAACCGAGAGATATTCTCTGAGAAGTAGGCCAAATGAGCAGACAGAGGACTATGTCCTAAACGAAAGAAGAGGACAAAGCCACAGCAAGAGACCTAAACAAAATGGATATAAGGAACATGCCTGACAGAAAATTTAAGATAACAATTATAAAGATACTCACTGGGGAAATGAAAAGAGGGAGGACATCAGAAGGGGGAACATCATTGAGACTCTTAACAAAGAGATATGAAAGAAATAATCAGAGATGTGGAACACAAGAAATGAAATTAAGAATATACTAGATAGAATAATTAGCAGGATGGACGAAGCAGAGGAACAAATTAAAGAACTAGAAGACAGTAATGGAAAGTAATCAAGCGGAACAAATGAGAGGAAAAAGAAGTATGCAAAAATGAGAAGAGACTTAGGGAATTCAGTGACTCCATCCAGTGTAACAACACCCACATTAGAGGGATCCCAGAAGGTGAAAAGGGGGAAAAGGGGGCAGAAAATCTATTTGAGCAAAGAAGAGCTGAAAACGTAACCTAATCTGGTGAAGGAAACCTATACAAATCCATAAGGCATAGAGATCCCCTCCCACAAAGTCAACCGAAGGAGGTCCACATCAAGACACATAGTAATCCAAATGGGAAAAGGTAGTGATAAAGAAAAAACATTGAAAGCAGCAAGATAAAAGAAGACAGGTAACATGCAAGGGAAAGCCCATAAAGCTATCAGCTGAGTTTTCAGCAGAAACTATGCAGGACAGAAGAAAGTGGCGTTAAATATTCAAAGTGCTGAATGAGAAAAATCTGCAGCAAGGAATAATTTATCCAGCAAGCCTATCCTTCAGAAAAGAAGGGGAGAAAAAGAGTTTCTTAGCCACACAAACTAAAAGAGTTCATGACCACTAAATTAACTACAAAAAATATTGAAGGGGACACTATGAGTGGAAAAAAATCGTAAGTGAGAGTATGACAATAATGAATCAAGGAAGCAGTAAAAATAAGTATTTCTGTAAAAATCAGTTAAGGGATTCACAAAATTAAAGGATGTAAAATATGAAAACATATACCCTAACACATGAGGAGGAGTCAACAGTGGGTTTGAACTTAAACAGCATTCAACTTAATATACACCGAAAAGGCTATATATAATCCAGGGGGTCACCACAAACCCAAAGCACTAATACACATGCAAAAGATAAAGGGAAAGAAATCCAAGAATATCATTAAAGAAAACGAGCAAACCATGAGAGAGAGAGCAAGAGAAGAAAGGATCAGAGAAAAACTACACAAAAAACTATGAAACAAGTAACAAAACATCAATAAATACATGTCGAATGATAATCAGTTTGAATGTAAATGGACTAAATGCTCCAAGCAAAAGAGCATGACAGAGTTTGTCTATATATATAAAAGATTTCACACCTAAAGACACCTGCAGATGGAAATTAAGAGATGGAGAAACATGAATCATGCAAGTGGATGTCAAAAGAAGTCAGAGTAGCAATCCTTATATCAGACAAAATAGAGTTTTTTAAAATTGAAATTGAATTAGCCAACATAGAGTACACCAGTAGTTTCAAATGTAGCGTTCCACAATTCATCAGTTGTGTATAACACCCAGTGTTCATCACATCACAGGCATTCCTTAATGCCCATCACACAGTTACCCCATCTCCCCAGCCACCTTTCCTCCAGCAACCCTCAGTTGGTTTCCAATAGTTAGGAACCTGTCATGGATTTTCTTCCTCTCTGGTTTCTTCGCATTCATTTTCCCTCCCTTCCCCTATGATCCTCTGTGCTGTTCCTTCTATTCCACATATGAGTAAAACCATATAATAATTGTTTTTCTCTGACTGACTTATTTTGCTCAGCATAATACCCTCCAGTGCCATCCACATCGATATGCTCAATATTGATCCTTTCTAATGGCTGAGTCATATTCCATTGTATATGTATATACCATGTTTTCTTTATCCATTTATCTGTCGATGGATGTCTTGGTTCCTTCCACGGTTTGGCTATTGTGGACAATGTTGCTATAAACATTCGGGGTGCAGTTGCCCCTTCAGATCACTACATTGGTAGCTTTGGGGTAAATAAAATTGCTGGGTTGTAAGGGAGCTCTGTTTTAAGTTCTTGAGGAACCTCCATATTGTTTTCCAAAGTGGCTGTACCAGTTTTCATTCCCACTTAGAAGTGTAAGAGAGTTCCCCTTTCTCCTCACCAACATTTGTTATTTCTCCGCTTGTTAATTTTTGCAATTCTGACTGGTGTGAAGTGGTATCTCATTGTCATTTGGATTTCTTTTTCCCCATGCCAAGTGATGTTGAGCAGTTTGTCATATGTCTGTTGGCCATTTGTGTGTCTTCTTTGGAGAAATATCTGTTCATATCTTCTGCCCATTTCTTGACTCACTTATTTGTTTTTTGGGTGTTGAGTTTGGGTGTTGAAAGGTAGTAAAGCGTACGGCACATTCATGATGCTTCCACACGCAATTTTGGAAATGCTTCTCTCTCTAGGATACCTGAAGATGTTAGTGGAGAGTTGCTGTATACGCAGACTTGCTTTTCCCAGGTGAGTGCATGGGACATTCCTTATTCCCTCACGCGCGCGCGCGCGCACACACACACACACACACACACACACACACACAGAGTTGAACATGATTCTGTCTCGTCAGGAAAGAAGATGTTCGTTGAGAGACGGTTTCTCACCGATGCTTTTGGGTTCTTGCTTTTATTCCCCCCGGAGAGTGAAGTGTAGGCGCTTTTTCCGTAGGCTTCCGTACACACCCTTGAGAAGCCTTCCGTCAGCCAGAAACAAGCCGTGAGTTGAAAGAGGCGTTCCACGCAGACCTCCTTCTCAGAGCGAAGCCTGTCACACTTTTCCTTGTGAAGTAAACTAGAGAGATACAAATACTTTAGCAATGATTGTTTTAACAAAAAAGGACTAAATATCCCAATCAGAAAACATAGACTGTAAAGAGGAAGCAAGACCCATCTCTATGCTGCCTACCAGAGAATCACTTCAGACCTAAAAATAAAAGCAGATTCGAAGTAATGGGAAACAAAAGCATTTATCATGCAAATGGAAGTGAAAAGAAAGTTGGAGTCGTAATATTTTTATGAGACAAAATAAACTGAATTGTGGGGAAGATGGCAGAGTAGAAGGACCCTAAACTCACCTCATCCCACAGATACAACTAGATCACACTCACACCAGAGTCACCCAGAAATGGACCTTCAGATTTCCCAACAAAACTCTACAACTAAATGGAGAGAGGAAATCACATCAAAGATGGTAGGAAGGACAAGGACTCTGTAGGAATCTAAACCCCATATTTCTGACCACCAGAGGGAGGGAACCACAGTCATAGAGGGGCCAGAAACAAACTACTACACCGGGGAGCCTCTAAAGCGTAGAGACATCCTCATAGCTTATGGCTTTGAAAATCAGAAGGGATGAAATTTGTGAGGGTATACAACCAGCAGACTTAAAGCTTGGAACTTTTAAAAATCAGCTGTCTCAGCTCTGAGAGAGCACAGAAGGTGATAGGAAGCTGAGATCTGTCCTTAAAGAGAAAGTACAGCAAACAGTGTGGAGAAGCTTGGGTGAAGCAGGTTGAAAGATGCTTGAGGATTAAACAAGGGAGACATAGTTCCTGGACTCAGAGTTTGCTAAGGGACTTGTCAAGGAACAAAGGAGCTGGCAGGTGCTATTTCCCTCTACGGCCCCTCAGTATAAGCACACACCTACCTGCAAGACCAAGCACAATCTAGCAATCACTAACTTGCATAAACCATGGCCCATCCCCAAGCCTCCCAGACCTGCTTCAGTCCCAGTGCTGTGGATACCCTCCCTGATAAGACCCACACAATCCTTGACAACAATATGTCTCCCCATCACCTACAGAACACGCATGCGTCTTGTTAAAACAGCACACCCCATGTGTTGTGCACAATGACACAGTCCAGATCCAGTCTCTGTTTTTGCTATGCATTACCTTCAGAGGAGAACCAGCCTCACCAAGTTAAAAATGTATGTTCTGCCCCGTATTTTCAAGAACAAGCAATATATCTGACCTTCCTAACCGAGAGATATTCTCTGAGAAGTAGGCCAAATGAGCAGACAGAGGACTATGTCCTAAACGAAAGAAGAGGACAAAGCCACAGCAAGAGACCTAAACAAAATGGATATAAGGAACATGCCTGACAGAAAATTTAAGATAACAATTATAAAGATACTCACTGGGGAAATGAAAAGAGGGAGGACATCAGAAGGGGGAACATCATTGAGACTCTTAACAAAGAGATATGAAAGAAATAATCAGAGATGTGGAACACAAGAAATGAAATGAAGAATATACTAGATAGAATAATTAGCAGGATGGACGAAGCAGAGGAACAAATTAATGAACTAGAAGACAGTAATGGAAAGTAATCAAGCGGAACAAATGAGAGGAAAAAGAAGTATGCAAAAATGAGAAGAGACTTAGGGAATTCAGTGACTCCATCCAGTGTAACAACACCCACATTAGAGGGATCCCAGAAGGTGAAAAGGGGGAAAAGGGGGCAGAAAATCTATTTGAGCAAAGAAGAGCTGAAAACGTAACCTAATCTGGTGAAGGAAACCTATACAAATCCATAAGGCATAGAGATCCCCTCCCACAAAGTCAACCGAAGGAGGTCCACATCAAGACACATAGTAATCCAAATGGGAAAAGGTAGTGATAAAGAAAAAACATTTAAAGCAGCAAGATAAAAGAAGACAGGTAACATGCAAGGGAAAGCCCATAAAGCTATCAGCTGAGTTTTCAGCAGAAACTATGCAGGACAGAAGAAAGTGGCGTTAAATATTCAAAGTGCTGAATGAGAAAAATCTGCAGCAAGGAATAATTTATCCAGCAAGCCTATCCTTCAGAAAAGAAGGGGAGAAAAAGAGTTTCTTAGCCACACAAACTAAAAGAGTTCATGACCACTAAATTAACTACAAAAAATATTGAAGGGGACACTATGAGTGGAAAAAAATCGTAAGTGAGAGTATGACAATAATGAATCAAGGAAGCAGTAAAAATAAGTATTTCTGTAAAAATCAGTTAAGGGATTCACAAAATTAAAGGATGTAAAATATGAAAACATATACCCTAACACATGAGGAGGAGTCAACAGTGGGTTTGAACTTAAACAGCATTCAACTTAATATAGACCGAAAAGGCTATATATAATCCAGGGGGTCACCACAAACCCAAAGCACTAATACACATGCAAAAGATAAAGGGAAAGAAATCCAAGAATATCATTAAAGAAAACGAGCAAACCATGAGAGAGAGAGCAAGAGAAGAAAGGATCAGAGAAAAACTACACAAAAAACTATGAAACAAGTAACAAAACATCAATAAATACATGTCTAATGATAATCAGTTTGAATGTAAATGGACTAAATGCTCCAAGCAAAAGAGCATGACAGAGTTTGTCTATATATATAAAAGATTTCACACCTAAAGACACCTGCAGATGGAAATTAAGAGATGGAGAAACATGAATCATGCAAGTGGATGTCAAAAGAAGTCAGAGTAGCAATCCTTATATCAGACCAAATAGAGTTTTTTAAAATTGAAATTGAATTAGCCAACATAGAGTACACCAGTAGTTTCAAATGTAGCGTTCCACAATTCATCAGTTGTGTATAACACCCAGTGTTCATCACATCACAGGCATTCCTTAATGCCCATCACACAGTTACCCCATCTCCCCAGCCACCTTTCCTCCAGCAACCCTCAGTTGGTTTCCAATAGTTAGGAACCTGTCATGGATTTTCTTCCTCTCTGGTTTCTTCGCATTCATTTTCCCTCCCTTCCCCTATGATCCTCTGTGCTGTTCCTTCTATTCCACATATGAGTAAAACCATATAATAATTGTTTTTCTCTGACTGACTTATTTTGCTCAGCATAATACCCTCCAGTGCCATCCACATCGATATGCTCAATATTGATCCTTTCTGATGGCTGAGTCATATTCCATTGTATATGTATATACCATGTTTTCTTTATCCATTTATCTGTCGATGGATGTCTTGGTTCCTTCCACGGTTTGGCTATTGTGGACAATGTTGCTATAAACATTCGGGGTGCAGTTGCCCCTTCAGATCACTACATTGGTAGCTTTGGGGTAAATAAAATTGCTGGGTTGTAAGGGAGCTCTGTTTTAAGTTCTTGAGGAACCTCCATATTGTTTTCCAAAGTGGCTGTACCAGTTTTCATTCCCACTTAGAAGTGTAAGAGAGTTCCCCTTTCTCCTCACCAACATTTGTTATTTCTTCGCTTGTTAATTTTTGCAATTCTGACTGGTGTGAAGTGGTATCTCATTGTCATTTGGATTTCTTTTTCCCCATGCCAAGTGATGTTGAGCAGTTTGTCATATGTCTGTTGGCCATTTGTGTGTCTTCTTTGGAGAAATATCTGTTCATATCTTCTGCCCATTTCTTGACTCACTTATTTGTTTTTTGGGTGTTGAGTTTGGGTGTTGAAAGGTAGTAAAGCGTACGGCACATTCATGATGCTTCCACACGCAATTTTGGAAATGCTTCTCTCTCTAGGATACCTGAAGATGTTAGTGGAGAGTTGCTGTATACGCAGACTTGCTTTTCCCAGGTGAGTGCATGGGACATTCCTTATTCCCTCACGCGCGCGCGCGCGCACACACACACACACACACACACACACACACACAGAGTTGAACATGATTCTGTCTCGTCAGGAAAGAAGATGTTCGTTGAGAGACGGTTTCTCACCGATGCTTTTGGGTTCTTGCTTTTATTCCCCCCGGAGAGTGAAGTGTAGGCGCTTTTTCCGTAGGCTTCCGTACACACCCTTGAGAAGCCTTCCGTCAGCCAGAAACAAGCCGTGAGTTGAAAGAGGCGTTCCACGCAGACCTCCTTCTCAGAGCGAAGCCTGTCACACTTTTCCTTGTGAAGTAAACTAGAGAGATACAAATACTTTAGCAATGATTGTTTTAACAAAAAAGGACTAAATATCCCAATCAGAAAACATAGACTGTAAAGAGGAAGCAAGACCCATCTCTATGCTGCCTACCAGAGAATCACTTCAGACCTAAAAATAAAAGCAGATTCGAAGTAATGGGAAACAAAAGCATTTATCATGCAAATGGAAGTGAAAAGAAAGTTGGAGTCGTAATATTTTTATGAGACAAAATAAACTGAATTGTGGGGAAGATGGCAGAGTAGAAGGACCCTAAACTCACCTCATCCCACAGATACAACTAGATCACACTCACACCAGAGTCACCCAGAAATGGACCTTCAGATTTCCCAACAAAACTCTACAACTAAATGGAGAGAGGAAATCACATCAAAGATGGTAGGAAGGACAAGGACTCTGTAGGAATCTAAACCCCATATTTCTGACCACCAGAGGGAGGGAACCACAGTCATAGAGGGGCCAGAAACAAACTACTACACCGGGGAGCCTCTAAAGCGTAGAGACATCCTCATAGCTTATGGCTTTGAAAATCAGAAGGGATGAAATTTGTGAGGGTATACAACCAGCAGACTTAAAGCTTGGAACTTTTAAAAATCAGCTGTCTCAGCTCTGAGAGAGCACAGAAGGTGATAGGAAGCTGAGATCTGTCCTTAAAGAGAAAGTACAGCAAACAGTGTGGAGAAGCTTGGGTGAAGCAGGTTGAAAGATGCTTGAGGATTAAACAAGGGAGACATAGTTCCTGGACTCAGAGTTTGCTAAGGGACTTGTCAAGGAACAAAGGAGCTGGCAGGTGCTATTTCCCTCTACGGCCCCTCAGTATAAGCACACACCTACCTGCAAGACCAAGCACAATCTAGCAATCACTAACTTGCATAAACCATGGCCCATCCCCAAGCCTCCCAGACCTGCTTCAGTCCCAGTGCTGTGGATACCCTCCCTGATAAGACCCACACAATCCTTGACAACAATATGTCTCCCCATCACCTACAGAACACGCATGCGTCTTGTTAAAACAGCACACCCCATGTGTTGTGCACAATGACACAGTCCAGATCCAGTCTCTGTTTTTGCTATGCATTACCTTCAGAGGAGAACCAGCCTCACCAAGTTAAAAATGTATGTTCTGCCCCGTATTTTCAAGAACAAGCAATATATCTGACCTTCCTAACCGAGAGATATTCTCTGAGAAGTAGGCCAAATGAGCAGACAGAGGACTATGTCCTAAACGAAAGAAGAGGACAAAGCCACAGCAAGAGACCTAAACAAAATGGATATAAGGAACATGCCTGACAGAAAATTTAAGATAACAATTATAAAGATACTCACTGGGGAAATGAAAAGAGGGAGGACATCAGAAGGGGGAACATCATTGAGACTCTTAACAAAGAGATATGAAAGAAATAATCAGAGATGTGGAACACAAGAAATGAAATTAAGAATATACTAGATAGAATAATTAGCAGGATGGACGAAGCAGAGGAACAAATTAATGAACTAGAAGACAGTAATGGAAAGTAATCAAGCGGAACAAATGAGAGGAAAAAGAAGTATGCAAAAATGAGAAGAGACTTAGGGAATTCAGTGACTCCATCCAGTGTAACAACACCCACATTAGAGGGATCCCAGAAGGTGAAAAGGGGGAAAAGGGGGCAGAAAATCTATTTGAGCAAAGAAGAGCTGAAAACGTAACCTAATCTGGTGAAGGAAACCTATACAAATCCATAAGGCATAGAGATCCCCTCCCACAAAGTCAACCGAAGGAGGTCCACATCAAGACACATAGTAATCCAAATGGGAAAAGGTAGTGATAAAGAAAAAACATTTAAAGCAGCAAGATAAAAGAAGACAGGTAACATGCAAGGGAAAGCCCATAAAGCTATCAGCTGAGTTTTCAGCAGAAACTATGCAGGACAGAAGAAAGTGGCGTTAAATATTCAAAGTGCTGAATGAGAAAAATCTGCAGCAAGGAATAATTTATCCAGCAAGCCTATCCTTCAGAAAAGAAGGGGAGAAAAAGAGTTTCTTAGCCACACAAACTAAAAGAGTTCATGACCACTAAATTAACTACAAAAAATATTGAAGGGGACACTATGAGTGGAAAAAAATCGTAAGTGAGAGTATGACAATAATGAATCAAGGAAGCAGTAAAAATAAGTATTTCTGTAAAAATCAGTTAAGGGATTCACAAAATTAAAGGATGTAAAATATGAAAACATATACCCTAACACATGAGGAGGAGTCAACAGTGGGTTTGAACTTAAACAGCATTCAACTTAATATACACCGAAAAGGCTATATATAATCCAGGGGGTCACCACAAACCCAAAGCACTAATACACATGCAAAAGATAAAGGGAAAGAAATCCAAGAATATCATTAAAGAAAACGAGCAAACCATGAGAGAGAGAGCAAGAGAAGAAAGGATCAGAGAAAAACTACACAAAAAACTATGAAACAAGTAACAAAACATCAATAAATACATGTCGAATGATAATCAGTTTGAATGTAAATGGACTAAATGCTCCAAGCAAAAGAGCATGACAGAGTTTGTCTATATATATAAAAGATTTCACACCTAAAGACACCTGCAGATGGAAATTAAGAGATGGAGAAACATGAATCATGCAAGTGGATGTCAAAAGAAGTCAGAGTAGCAATCCTTATATCAGACAAAATAGAGTTTTTTAAAATTGAAATTGAATTAGCCAACATAGAGTACACCAGTAGTTTCAAATGTAGCGTTCCACAATTCATCAGTTGTGTATAACACCCAGTGTTCATCACATCACAGGCATTCCTTAATGCCCATCACACAGTTACCCCATCTCCCCAGCCACCTTTCCTCCAGCAACCCTCAGTTGGTTTCCAATAGTTAGGAACCTGTCATGGATTTTCTTCCTCTCTGGTTTCTTCGCATTCATTTTCCCTCCCTTCCCCTATGATCCTCTGTGCTGTTCCTTCTATTCCACATATGAGTAAAACCATATAATAATTGTTTTTCTCTGACTGACTTATTTTGCTCAGCATAATACCCTCCAGTGCCATCCACATCGATATGCTCAATATTGATCCTTTCTGATGGCTGAGTCATATTCCATTGTATATGTATATACCATGTTTTCTTTATCCATTTATCTGTCGATGGATGTCTTGGTTCCTTCCACGGTTTGGCTATTGTGGACAATGTTGCTATAAACATTCGGGGTGCAGTTGCCCCTTCAGATCACTACATTGGTAGCTTTGGGGTAAATAAAATTGCTGGGTTGTAAGGGAGCTCTGTTTTAAGTTCTTGAGGAACCTCCATATTGTTTTCCAAAGTGGCTGTACCAGTTTTCATTCCCACTTAGAAGTGTAAGAGAGTTCCCCTTTCTCCTCACCAACATTTGTTATTTCTTCGCTTGTTAATTTTTGCAATTCTGACTGGTGTGAAGTGGTATCTCATTGTCATTTGGATTTCTTTTTCCCCATGCCAAGTGATGTTGAGCAGTTTGTCATATGTCTGTTGGCCATTTGTGTGTCTTCTTTGGAGAAATATCTGTTCATATCTTCTGCCCATTTCTTGACTCACTTATTTGTTTTTTGGGTGTTGAGTTTGGGTGTTGAAAGGTAGTAAAGCGTACGGCACATTCATGATGCTTCCACACGCAATTTTGGAAATGCTTCTCTCTCTAGGATACCTGAAGATGTTAGTGGAGAGTTGCTGTATACGCAGACTTGCTTTTCCCAGGTGAGTGCATGGGACATTCCTTATTCCCTCACGCGCGCGCGCGCACACACACACACACACACACACACACACACACACACAGAGTTGAACATGATTCTGTCTCGTCAGGAAAGAAGATGTTCGTTGAGAGACGGTTTCTCACCGATGCTTTTGGGTTCTTGCTTTTATTCCCCCCGGAGAGTGAAGTGTAGGCGCTTTTTCCGTAGGCTTCCGTACACACCCTTGAGAAGCCTTCCGTCAGCCAGAAACAAGCCGTGAGTTGAAAGAGGCGTTCCACGCAGACCTCCTTCTCAGAGCGAAGCCTGTCACACTTTTCCTTGTGAAGTAAACTAGAGAGATACAAATACTTTAGCAATGATTGTTTTAACAAAAAAGGACTAAATATCCCAATCAGAAAACATAGACTGTAAAGAGGAAGCAAGACCCATCTCTATGCTGCCTACCAGAGAATCACTTCAGACCTAAAAATAAAAGCAGATTCGAAGTAATGGGAAACAAAAGCATTTATCATGCAAATGGAAGTGAAAAGAAAGTTGGAGTCGTAATATTTTTATGAGACAAAATAAACTGAATTGTGGGGAAGATGGCAGAGTAGAAGGACCCTAAACTCACCTCATCCCACAGATACAACTAGATCACACTCACACCAGAGTCACCCAGAAATGGACCTTCAGATTTCCCAACAAAACTCTACAACTAAATGGAGAGAGGAAATCACATCAAAGATGGTAGGAAGGACAAGGACTCTGTAGGAATCTAAACCCCGTATTTCTGACCACCAGAGGGAGGGAACCACAGTCATAGAGGGGCCAGAAACAAACTACTACACCGGGGAGCCTCTAAAGCGTAGAGACATCCTCATAGCTTATGGCTTTGAAAATCAGAAGGGATGAAATTTGTGAGGGTATACAACCAGCAGACTTAAAGCTTGGAACTTTTAAAAATCAGCTGTCTCAGCTCTGAGAGAGCACAGAAGGTGATAGGAAGCTGAGATCTGTCCTTAAAGAGAAAGTACAGCAAACAGTGTGGAGAAGCTTGGGTGAAGCAGGTTGAAAGATGCTTGAGGATTAAACAAGGGAGACATAGTTCCTGGACTCAGAGTTTGCTAAGGGACTTGTCAAGGAACAAAGGAGCTGGCAGGTGCTATTTCCCTCTACGGCCCCTCAGTATAAGCACACACCTACCTGCAAGACCAAGCACAATCTAGCAATCACTAACTTGCATAAACCATGGCCCATCCCCAAGCCTCCCAGACCTGCTTCAGTCCCAGTGCTGTGGATACCCTCCCTGATAAGACCCACACAATCCTTGACAACAATATGTCTCCCCATCACCTACAGAACACGCATGCGTCTTGTTAAAACAGCACACCCCATGTGTTGTGCACAATGACACAGTCCAGATCCAGTCTCTGTTTTTGCTATGCATTACCTTCAGAGGAGAACCAGCCTCACCAAGTTAAAAATGTATGTTCTGCCCCGTATTTTCAAGAACAAGCAATATATCTGACCTTCCTAACCGAGAGATATTCTCTGAGAAGTAGGCCAAATGAGCAGACAGAGGACTATGTCCTAAACGAAAGAAGAGGACAAAGCCACAGCAAGAGACCTAAACAAAATGGATATAAGGAACATGCCTGACAGAAAATTTAAGATAACAATTATAAAGATACTCACTGGGGAAATGAAAAGAGGGAGGACATCAGAAGGGGGAACATCATTGAGACTCTTAACAAAGAGATATGAAAGAAATAATCAGAGATGTGGAACACAAGAAATGAAATTAAGAATATACTAGATAGAATAATTAGCAGGATGGACGAAGCAGAGGAACAAATTAATGAACTAGAAGACAGTAATGGAAAGTAATCAAGCGGAACAAATGAGAGGAAAAAGAAGTATGCAAAAATGAGAAGAGACTTAGGGAATTCAGTGACTCCATCCAGTGTAACAACACCCACATTAGAGGGATCCCAGAAGGTGAAAAGGGGGAAAAGGGGGCAGAAAATCTATTTGAGCAAAGAAGAGCTGAAAACGTAACCTAATCTGGTGAAGGAAACCTATACAAATCCATAAGGCATAGAGATCCCCTCCCACAAAGTCAACCGAAGGAGGTCCACATCAAGACACATAGTAATCCAAATGGGAAAAGGTAGTGATAAAGAAAAAACATTTAAAGCAGCAAGATAAAAGAAGACAGGTAACATGCAAGGGAAAGCCCATAAAGCTATCAGCTGAGTTTTCAGCAGAAACTATGCAGGACAGAAGAAAGTGGCGTTAAATATTCAAAGTGCTGAATGAGAAAAATCTGCAGCAAGGAATAATTTATCCAGCAAGCCTATCCTTCAGAAAAGAAGGGGAGAAAAAGAGTTTCTTAGCCACACAAACTAAAAGAGTTCATGACCACTAAATTAACTACAAAAAATATTGAAGGGGACACTATGAGTGGAAAAAAATCGTAAGTGAGAGTATGACAATAATGAATCAAGGAAGCAGTAAAAATAAGTATTTCTGTAAAAATCAGTTAAGGGATTCACAAAATTAAAGGATGTAAAATATGAAAACATATACCCTAACACATGAGGAGGAGTCAACAGTGGGTTTGAACTTAAACAGCATTCAACTTAATATACACCGAAAAGGCTATATATAATCCAGGGGGTCACCACAAACCCAAAGCACTAATACACATGCAAAAGATAAAGGGAAAGAAATCCAAGAATATCATTAAAGAAAACGAGCAAACCATGAGAGAGAGAGCAAGAGAAGAAAGGATCAGAGAAAAACTACACAAAAAACTATGAAACAAGTAACAAAACATCAATAAATACATGTCGAATGATAATCAGTTTGAATGTAAATGGACTAAATGCTCCAAGCAAAAGAGCATGACAGAGTTTGTCTATATATATAAAAGATTTCACACCTAAAGACACCTGCAGATGGAAATTAAGAGATGGAGAAACATGAATCATGCAAGTGGATGTCAAAAGAAGTCAGAGTAGCAATCCTTATATCAGACAAAATAGAGTTTTTTAAAATTGAAATTGAATTAGCCAACATAGAGTACACCAGTAGTTTCAAATGTAGCGTTCCACAATTCATCAGTTGTGTATAACACCCAGTGTTCATCACATCACAGGCATTCCTTAATGCCCATCACACAGTTACCCCATCTCCCCAGCCACCTTTCCTCCAGCAACCCTCAGTTGGTTTCCAATAGTTAGGAACCTGTCATGGATTTTCTTCCTCTCTGGTTTCTTCGCATTCATTTTCCCTCCCTTCCCCTATGATCCTCTGTGCTGTTCCTTCTATTCCACATATGAGTAAAACCATATAATAATTGTTTTTCTCTGACTGACTTATTTTGCTCAGCATAATACCCTCCAGTGCCATCCACATCGATATGCTCAATATTGATCCTTTCTGATGGCTGAGTCATATTCCATTGTATATGTATATACCATGTTTTCTTTATCCATTTATCTGTCGATGGATGTCTTGGTTCCTTCCACGGTTTGGCTATTGTGGACAATGTTGCTATAAACATTCGGGGTGCAGTTGCCCCTTCAGATCACTACATTGGTAGCTTTGGGGTAAATAAAATTGCTGGGTTGTAAGGGAGCTCTGTTTTAAGTTCTTGAGGAACCTCCATATTGTTTTCCAAAGTGGCTGTACCAGTTTTCATTCCCACTTAGAAGTGTAAGAGAGTTCCCCTTTCTCCTCACCAACATTTGTTATTTCTTCGCTTGTTAATTTTTGCAATTCTGACTGGTGTGAAGTGGTATCTCATTGTCATTTGGATTTCTTTTTCCCCATGCCAAGTGATGTTGAGCAGTTTGTCATATGTCTGTTGGCCATTTGTGTGTCTTCTTTGGAGAAATATCTGTTCATATCTTCTGCCCATTTCTTGACTCACTTATTTGTTTTTTGGGTGTTGAGTTTGGGTGTTGAAAGGTAGTAAAGCGTACGGCACATTCATGATGCTTCCACACGCAATTTTGGAAATGCTTCTCTCTCTAGGATACCTGAAGATGTTAGTGGAGAGTTGCTGTATACGCAGACTTGCTTTTCCCAGGTGAGTGCATGGGACATTCCTTATTCCCTCACGCGCGCGCGCGCACACACACACACACACACACACACACACACACACACAGAGTTGAACATGATTCTGTCTCGTCAGGAAAGAAGATGTTCGTTGAGAGACGGTTTCTCACCGATGCTTTTGGGTTCTTGCTTTTATTCCCCCCGGAGAGTGAAGTGTAGGCGCTTTTTCCGTAGGCTTCCGTACACACCCTTGAGAAGCCTTCCGTCAGCCAGAAACAAGCCGTGAGTTGAAAGAGGCGTTCCACGCAGACCTCCTTCTCAGAGCGAAGCCTGTCACACTTTTCCTTGTGAAGTAAACTAGAGAGATACAAATACTTTAGCAATGATTGTTTTAACAAAAAAGGACTAAATATCCCAATCAGAAAACATAGACTGTAAAGAGGAAGCAAGACCCATCTCTATGCTGCCTACCAGAGAATCACTTCAGACCTAAAAATAAAAGCAGATTCGAAGTAATGGGAAACAAAAGCATTTATCATGCAAATGGAAGTGAAAAGAAAGTTGGAGTCGTAATATTTTTATGAGACAAAATAAACTGAATTGTGGGGAAGATGGCAGAGTAGAAGGACCCTAAACTCACCTCATCCCACAGATACAACTAGATCACACTCACACCAGAGTCACCCAGAAATGGACCTTCAGATTTCCCAACAAAACTCTACAACTAAATGGAGAGAGGAAATCACATCAAAGATGGTAGGAAGGACAAGGACTCTGTAGGAATCTAAACCCCGTATTTCTGACCACCAGAGGGAGGGAACCACAGTCATAGAGGGGCCAGAAACAAACTACTACACCGGGGAGCCTCTAAAGCGTAGAGACATCCTCATAGCTTATGGCTTTGAAAATCAGAAGGGATGAAATTTGTGAGGGTATACAACCAGCAGACTTAAAGCTTGGAACTTTTAAAAATCAGCTGTCTCAGCTCTGAGAGAGCACAGAAGGTGATAGGAAGCTGAGATCTGTCCTTAAAGAGAAAGTACAGCAAACAGTGTGGAGAAGCTTGGGTGAAGCAGGTTGAAAGATGCTTGAGGATTAAACAAGGGAGACATAGTTCCTGGACTCAGAGTTTGCTAAGGGACTTGTCAAGGAACAAAGGAGCTGGCAGGTGCTATTTCCCTCTACGGCCCCTCAGTATAAGCACACACCTACCTGCAAGACCAAGCACAATCTAGCAATCACTAACTTGCATAAACCATGGCCCATCCCCAAGCCTCCCAGACCTGCTTCAGTCCCAGTGCTGTGGATACCCTCCCTGATAAGACCCACACAATCCTTGACAACAATATGTCTCCCCATCACCTACAGAACACGCATGCGTCTTGTTAAAACAGCACACCCCATGTGTTGTGCACAATGACACAGTCCAGATCCAGTCTCTGTTTTTGCTATGCATTACCTTCAGAGGAGAACCAGCCTCACCAAGTTAAAAATGTATGTTCTGCCCCGTATTTTCAAGAACAAGCAATATATCTGACCTTCCTAACCGAGAGATATTCTCTGAGAAGTAGGCCAAATGAGCAGACAGAGGACTATGTCCTAAACGAAAGAAGAGGACAAAGCCACAGCAAGAGACCTAAACAAAATGGATATAAGGAACATGCCTGACAGAAAATTTAAGATAACAATTATAAAGATACTCACTGGGGAAATGAAAAGAGGGAGGACATCAGAAGGGGGAACATCATTGAGACTCTTAACAAAGAGATATGAAAGAAATAATCAGAGATGTGGAACACAAGAAATGAAATTAAGAATATACTAGATAGAATAATTAGCAGGATGGACGAAGCAGAGGAACAAATTAATGAACTAGAAGACAGTAATGGAAAGTAATCAAGCGGAACAAATGAGAGGAAAAAGAAGTATGCAAAAATGAGAAGAGACTTAGGGAATTCAGTGACTCCATCCAGTGTAACAACACCCACATTAGAGGGATCCCAGAAGGTGAAAAGGGGGAAAAGGGGGCAGAAAATCTATTTGAGCAAAGAAGAGCTGAAAACGTAACCTAATCTGGTGAAGGAAACCTATACAAATCCATAAGGCATAGAGATCCCCTCCCACAAAGTCAACCGAAGGAGGTCCACATCAAGACACATAGTAATCCAAATGGGAAAAGGTAGTGATAAAGAAAAAACATTTAAAGCAGCAAGATAAAAGAAGACAGGTAACATGCAAGGGAAAGCCCATAAAGCTATCAGCTGAGTTTTCAGCAGAAACTATGCAGGACAGAAGAAAGTGGCGTTAAATATTCAAAGTGCTGAATGAGAAAAATCTGCAGCAAGGAATAATTTATCCAGCAAGCCTATCCTTCAGAAAAGAAGGGGAGAAAAAGAGTTTCTTAGCCACACAAACTAAAAGAGTTCATGACCACTAAATTAACTACAAAAAATATTGAAGGGGACACTATGAGTGGAAAAAAATCGTAAGTGAGAGTATGACAATAATGAATCAAGGAAGCAGTAAAAATAAGTATTTCTGTAAAAATCAGTTAAGGGATTCACAAAATTAAAGGATGTAAAATATGAAAACATATACCCTAACACATGAGGAGGAGTCAACAGTGGGTTTGAACTTAAACAGCATTCAACTTAATATAGACCGAAAAGGCTATATATAATCCAGGGGGTCACCACAAACCCAAAGCACTAATACACATGCAAAAGATAAAGGGAAAGAAATCCAAGAATATCATTAAAGAAAACGAGCAAACCATGAGAGAGAGAGCAAGAGAAGAAAGGATCAGAGAAAAACTACACAAAAAACTATGAAACAAGTAACAAAACATCAATAAATACATGTCTAATGATAATCAGTTTGAATGTAAATGGACTAAATGCTCCAAGCAAAAGAGCATGACAGAGTTTGTCTATATATATAAAAGATTTCACACCTAAAGACACCTGCAGATGGAAATTAAGAGATGGAGAAACATGAATCATGCAAGTGGATGTCAAAAGAAGTCAGAGTAGCAATCCTTATATCAGACAAAATAGAGTTTTTTAAAATTGAAATTGAATTAGCCAACATAGAGTACACCAGTAGTTTCAAATGTAGCGTTCCACAATTCATCAGTTGTGTATAACACCCAGTGTTCATCACATCACAGGCATTCCTTAATGCCCATCACACAGTTACCCCATCTCCCCAGCCACCTTTCCTCCAGCAACCCTCAGTTGGTTTCCAATAGTTAGGAACCTGTCATGGATTTTCTTCCTCTCTGGTTTCTTCGCATTCATTTTCCCTCCCTTCCCCTATGATCCTCTGTGCTGTTCCTTCTATTCCACATATGAGTAAAACCATATAATAATTGTTTTTCTCTGACTGACTTATTTTGCTCAGCATAATACCCTCCAGTGCCATCCACATCGATATGCTCAATATTGATCCTTTCTGATGGCTGAGTCATATTCCATTGTATATGTATATACCATGTTTTCTTTATCCATTTATCTGTCGATGGATGTCTTGGTTCCTTCCACGGTTTGGCTATTGTGGACAATGTTGCTATAAACATTCGGGGTGCAGTTGCCCCTTCAGATCACTACATTGGTAGCTTTGGGGTAAATAAAATTGCTGGGTTGTAAGGGAGCTCTGTTTTAAGTTCTTGAGGAACCTCCATATTGTTTTCCAAAGTGGCTGTACCAGTTTTCATTCCCACTTAGAAGTGTAAGAGAGTTCCCCTTTCTCCTCACCAACATTTGTTATTTCTTCGCTTGTTAATTTTTGCAATTCTGACTGGTGTGAAGTGGTATCTCATTGTCATTTGGATTTCTTTTTCCCCATGCCAAGTGATGTTGAGCAGTTTGTCATATGTCTGTTGGCCATTTGTGTGTCTTCTTTGGAGAAATATCTGTTCATATCTTCTGCCCATTTCTTGACTCACTTATTTGTTTTTTGGGTGTTGAGTTTGGGTGTTGAAAGGTAGTAAAGCGTACGGCACATTCATGATGCTTCCACACGCAATTTTGGAAATGCTTCTCTCTCTAGGATACCTGAAGATGTTAGTGGAGAGTTGCTGTATACGCAGACTTGCTTTTCCCAGGTGAGTGCATGGGACATTCCTTATTCCCTCACGCGCGCGCGCGCACACACACACACACACACACACACACACACACACACAGAGTTGAACATGATTCTGTCTCGTCAGGAAAGAAGATGTTCGTTGAGAGACGGTTTCTCACCGATGCTTTTGGGTTCTTGCTTTTATTCCCCCCGGAGAGTGAAGTGTAGGCGCTTTTTCCGTAGGCTTCCGTACACACCCTTGAGAAGCCTTCCGTCAGCCAGAAACAAGCCGTGAGTTGAAAGAGGCGTTCCACGCAGACCTCCTTCTCAGAGCGAAGCCTGTCACACTTTTCCTTGTGAAGTAAACTAGAGAGATACAAATACTTTAGCAATGATTGTTTTAACAAAAAAGGACTAAATATCCCAATCAGAAAACATAGACTGTAAAGAGGAAGCAAGACCCATCTCTATGCTGCCTACCAGAGAATCACTTCAGACCTAAAAATAAAAGCAGATTCGAAGTAATGGGAAACAAAAGCATTTATCATGCAAATGGAAGTGAAAAGAAAGTTGGAGTCGTAATATTTTTATGAGACAAAATAAACTGAATTGTGGGGAAGATGGCAGAGTAGAAGGACCCTAAACTCACCTCATCCCACAGATACAACTAGATCACACTCACACCAGAGTCACCCAGAAATGGACCTTCAGATTTCCCAACAAAACTCTACAACTAAATGGAGAGAGGAAATCACATCAAAGATGGTAGGAAGGACAAGGACTCTGTAGGAATCTAAACCCCATATTTCTGACCACCAGAGGGAGGGAACCACAGTCACAGAGGGGCCAGAAACAAACTACTACACCGGGGAGCCTCTAAAGCGTAGAGACATCCTCATAGCTTATGGCTTTGAAAATCAGAAGGGATGAAATTTGTGAGGGTATACAACCAGCAGACTTAAAGCTTGGAACTTTTAAAAATCAGCTGTCTCAGCTCTGAGAGAGCACAGAAGGTGATAGGAAGCTGAGATCTGTCCTTAAAGAGAAAGTACAGCAAACAGTGTGGAGAAGCTTGGGTGAAGCAGGTTGAAAGATGCTTGAGGATTAAACAAGGGAGACATAGTTCCTGGACTCAGAGTTTGCTAAGGGACTTGTCAAGGAACAAAGGAGCTGGCAGGTGCTATTTCCCTCTACGGCCCCTCAGTATAAGCACACACCTACCTGCAAGACCAAGCACAATCTAGCAATCACTAACTTGCATAAACCATGGCCCATCCCCAAGCCTCCCAGACCTGCTTCAGTCCCAGTGCTGTGGATACCCTCCCTGATAAGACCCACACAATCCTTGACAACAATATGTCTCCCCATCACCTACAGAACACGCATGCGTCTTGTTAAAACAGCACACCCCATGTGTTGTGCACAATGACACAGTCCAGATCCAGTCTCTGTTTTTGCTATGCATTACCTTCAGAGGAGAACCAGCCTCACCAAGTTAAAAATGTATGTTCTGCCCCGTATTTTCAAGAACAAGCAATATATCTGACCTTCCTCACCGAGAGATATTCTCTGAGAAGTAGGCCAAATGAGCAGACAGAGGACTATGTCCTAAACGAAAGAAGAGGACAAAGCCACAGCAAGAGACCTAAACAAAATGGATATAAGGAACATGCCTGACAGAAAATTTAAGATAACAATTATAAAGATACTCACTGGGGAAATGAAAAGAGGGAGGACATCAGAAGGGGGAACATCATTGAGACTCTTAACAAAGAGATATGAAAGAAATAATCAGAGATGTGGAACACAAGAAATGAAATTAAGAATATACTAGATAGAATAATTAGCAGGATGGACGAAGCAGAGGAACAAATTAATGAACTAGAAGACAGTAATGGAAAGTAATCAAGCGGAACAAATGAGAGGAAAAAGAAGTATGCAAAAATGAGAAGAGACTTAGGGAATTCAGTGACTCCATCCAGTGTAACAACACCCACATTAGAGGGATCCCAGAAGGTGAAAAGGGGGAAAAGGGGGCAGAAAATCTATTTGAGCAAAGAAGAGCTGAAAACGTAACCTAATCTGGTGAAGGAAACCTATACAAATCCATAAGGCATAGAGATCCCCTCCCACAAAGTCAACCGAAGGAGGTCCACATCAAGACACATAGTAATCCAAATGGGAAAAGGTAGTGATAAAGAAAAAACATTTAAAGCAGCAAGATAAAAGAAGACAGGTAACATGCAAGGGAAAGCCCATAAAGCTATCAGCTGAGTTTTCAGCAGAAACTATGCAGGACAGAAGAAAGTGGCGTTAAATATTCAAAGTGCTGAATGAGAAAAATCTGCAGCAAGGAATAATTTATCCAGCAAGCCTATCCTTCAGAAAAGAAGGGGAGAAAAAGAGTTTCTTAGCCACACAAACTAAAAGAGTTCATGACCACTAAATTAACTACAAAAAATATTGAAGGGGACACTATGAGTGGAAAAAAATCGTAAGTGAGAGTATGACAATAATGAATCAAGGAAGCAGTAAAAATAAGTATTTCTGTAAAAATCAGTTAAGGGATTCACAAAATTAAAGGATGTAAAATATGAAAACATATACCCTAACACATGAGGAGGAGTCAACAGTGGGTTTGAACTTAAACAGCATTCAACTTAATATAGACCGAAAAGGCTATATATAATCCAGGGGGTCACCACAAACCCAAAGCACTAATACACATGCAAAAGATAAAGGGAAAGAAATCCAAGAATATCATTAAAGAAAACGAGCAAACCATGAGAGAGAGAGCAAGAGAAGAAAGGATCAGAGAAAAACTACACAAAAAACTATGAAACAAGTAACAAAACATCAATAAATACATGTCTAATGATAATCAGTTTGAATGTAAATGGACTAAATGCTCCAAGCAAAAGAGCATGACAGAGTTTGTCTATATATATAAAAGATTTCACACCTAAAGACACCTGCAGATGGAAATTAAGAGATGGAGAAACATGAATCATGCAAGTGGATGTCAAAAGAAGTCAGAGTAGCAATCCTTATATCAGACAAAATAGAGTTTTTTAAAATTGAAATTGAATTAGCCAACATAGAGTACACCAGTAGTTTCAAATGTAGCGTTCCACAATTCATCAGTTGTGTATAACTCCCAGTGTTCATCACATCACAGGCATTCCTTAATGCCCATCACACAGTTACCCCATCTCGCCAGCCACCTTTCCTCCAGCAACCCTCAGTTGGTTTCCAATAGTTAGGAACCTGTCATGGATTTTCTTCCTCTCTGGTTTCTTCGCATTCATTTTCCCTCCCTTCCCCTATGATCCTCTGTGCTGTTCCTTCTATTCCACATATGAGTAAAACCATATAATAATTGTTTTTCTCTGACTGACTTATTTTGCTCAGCATAATACCCTCCAGTGCCATCCACATCGATATGCTCAATATTGATCCTTTCTGATGGCTGAGTCATATTCCATTGTATATGTATATACCATGTTTTCTTTATCCATTTATCTGTCGATGGATGTCTTGGTTCCTTCCACGGTTTGGCTATTGTGGACAATGTTGCTATAAACATTCGGGGTGCAGTTGCCCCTTCAGATCACTACATTGGTAGCTTTGGGGTAAATAAAATTGCTGGGTTGTAAGGGAGCTCTGTTTTAAGTTCTTGAGGAACCTCCATATTGTTTTCCAAAGTGGCTGTACCAGTTTTCATTCCCACTTAGAAGTGTAAGAGAGTTCCCCTTTCTCCTCACCAACATTTGTTATTTCTTCGCTTGTTAATTTTTGCAATTCTGACTGGTGTGAAGTGGTATCTCATTGTCATTTGGATTTCTTTTTCCCCATGCCAAGTGATGTTGAGCAGTTTGTCATATGTCTGTTGGCCATTTGTGTGTCTTCTTTGGAGAAATATCTGTTCATATCTTCTGCCCATTTCTTGACTCACTTATTTGTTTTTTGGGTGTTGAGTTTGGGTGTTGAAAGGTAGTAAAGCGTACGGCACATTCATGATGCTTCCACACGCAATTTTGGAAATGCTTCTCTCTCTAGGATACCTGAAGATGTTAGTGGAGAGTTGCTGTATACGCAGACTTGCTTTTCCCAGGTGAGTGCATGGGACATTCCTTATTCCCTCACGCGCGCGCGCGCACACACACACACACACACACACACACACACACACACACACAGAGTTGAACATGATTCTGTCTCGTCAGGAAAGAAGATGTTCGTTGAGAGACGGTTTCTCACCGATGCTTTTGGGTTCTTGCTTTTATTCCCCCCGGAGAGTGAAGTGTAGGCGCTTTTTCCGTAGGCTTCCGTACACACCCTTGAGAAGCCTTCCGTCAGCCAGAAACAAGCCGTGAGTTGAAAGAGGCGTTCCACGCAGACCTCCTTCTCAGAGCGAAGCCTGTCACACTTTTCCTTGTGAAGTAAACTAGAGAGATACAAATACTTTAGCAATGATTGCTTTAACAAAAAAGGACTAAATATCCCAATCAGAAAACATAGACTGTAAAGAGGAAGCAAGACCCATCTCTATGCTGCCTACCAGAGAATCACTTCAGACCTAAAAATAAAAGCAGATTCGAAGTAATGGGAAACAAAAGCATTTATCATGCAAATGGAAGTGAAAAGAAAGTTGGAGTCGTAATATTCTTATGAGACAAAATAAACTGAATTGTGGGGAAGATGGCAGAGTAGAAGGACCCTAAACTCACCTCATCCCACAGATACAACTAGATCACACTCACACCAGAGTCACCCAGAAATGGACCTTCAGATTTCCCAACAAAACTCTACAACTAAATGGAGAGAGGAAATCACATCAAAGATGGTAGGAAGGACAAGGACTCTGTAGGAATCTAAACCCCATATTTCTGACCACCAGAGGGAGGGAACCACAGTCATAGAGGGGCCAGAAACAAACTACTACACCGGGGAGCCTCTAAAGCGTAGAGACATCCTCATAGCTTATGGCTTTGAAAATCAGAAGGGATGAAATTTGTGAGGGTATACAACCAGCAGACTTAAAGCTTGGAACTTTTAAAAATCAGCTGTCTCAGCTCTGAGAGAGCACAGAAGGTGATAGGAAGCTGAGATCTGTCCTTAAAGAGAAAGTACAGCAAACAGTGTGGAGAAGCTTGGGTGAAGCAGGTTGAAAGATGCTTGAGGATTAAACAAGGGAGACATAGTTCCTGGACTCAGAGTTTGCTAAGGGACTTGTCAAGGAACAAAGGAGCTGGCAGGTGCTATTTCCCTCTACGGCCCCTCAGTATAAGCACACACCTACCTGCAAGACCAAGCACAATCTAGCAATCACTAACTTGCATAAACCATGGCCCATCCCCAAGCCTCCCAGACCTGCTTCAGTCCCAGTGCTGTGGATACCCTCCCTGATAAGACCCACACAATCCTTGACAACAATATGTCTCCCCATCACCTACAGAACACGCATGCGTCTTGTTAAAACAGCACACCCCATGTGTTGTGCACAATGACACAGTCCAGATCCAGTCTCTGTTTTTGCTATGCATTACCTTCAGAGGAGAACCAGCCTCACCAAGTTAAAAATGTATGTTCTGCCCCGTATTTTCAAGAACAAGCAATATATCTGACCTTCCTAACCGAGAGATATTCTCTGAGAAGTAGGCCAAATGAGCAGACAGAGGACTATGTCCTAAACGAAAGAAGAGGACAAAGCCACAGCAAGAGACCTAAACAAAATGGATATAAGGAACATGCCTGACAGAAAATTTAAGATAACAATTATAAAGATACTCACTGGGGAAATGAAAAGAGGGAGGACATCAGAAGGGGGAACATCATTGAGACTCTTAACAAAGAGATATGAAAGAAATAATCAGAGATGTGGAACACAAGAAATGAAATGAAGAATATACTAGATAGAATAATTAGCAGGATGGACGAAGCAGAGGAACAAATTAATGAACTAGAAGACAGTAATGGAAAGTAATCAAGCGGAACAAATGAGAGGAAAAAGAAGTATGCAAAAATGAGAAGAGACTTAGGGAATTCAGTGACTCCATCCAGTGTAACAACACCCACATTAGAGGGATCCCAGAAGGTGAAAAGGGGGAAAAGGGGGCAGAAAATCTATTTGAGCAAAGAAGAGCTGAAAACGTAACCTAATCTGGTGAAGGAAACCTATACAAATCCATAAGGCATAGAGATCCCCTCCCACAAAGTCAACCGAAGGAGGTCCACATCAAGACACATAGTAATCCAAATGGGAAAAGGTAGTGATAAAGAAAAAACATTTAAAGCAGCAAGATAAAAGAAGACAGGTAACATGCAAGGGAAAGCCCATAAAGCTATCAGCTGAGTTTTCAGCAGAAACTATGCAGGACAGAAGAAAGTGGCGTTAAATATTCAAAGTGCTGAATGAGAAAAATCTGCAGCAAGGAATAATTTATCCAGCAAGCCTATCCTTCAGAAAAGAAGGGGAGAAAAAGAGTTTCTTAGCCACACAAACTAAAAGAGTTCATGACCACTAAATTAACTACAAAAAATATTGAAGGGGACACTATGAGTGGAAAAAAATCGTAAGTGAGAGTATGACAATAATGAATCAAGGAAGCAGTAAAAATAAGTATTTCTGTAAAAATCAGTTAAGGGATTCACAAAATTAAAGGATGTAAAATATGAAAACATATACCCTAACACATGAGGAGGAGTCAACAGTGGGTTTGAACTTAAACAGCATTCAACTTAATATAGACCGAAAAGGCTATATATAATCCAGGGGGTCACCACAAACCCAAAGCACTAATACACATGCAAAAGATAAAGGGAAAGAAATCCAAGAATATCATTAAAGAAAACGAGCAAACCATGAGAGAGAGAGCAAGAGAAGAAAGGATCAGAGAAAAACTACACAAAAAACTATGAAACAAGTAACAAAACATCAATAAATACATGTCTAATGATAATCAGTTTGAATGTAAATGGACTAAATGCTCCAAGCAAAAGAGCATGACAGAGTTTGTCTATATATATAAAAGATTTCACACCTAAAGACACCTGCAGATGGAAATTAAGAGATGGAGAAACATGAATCATGCAAGTGGATGTCAAAAGAAGTCAGAGTAGCAATCCTTATATCAGACAAAATAGAGTTTTTTAAAATTGAAATTGAATTAGCCAACATAGAGTACACCAGTAGTTTCAAATGTAGCGTTCCACAATTCATCAGTTGTGTATAACACCCAGTGTTCATCACATCACAGGCATTCCTTAATGCCCATCACACAGTTACCCCATCTCGCCAGCCACCTTTCCTCCAGCAACCCTCAGTTGGTTTCCAATAGTTAGGAACCTGTCATGGATTTTCTTCCTCTCTGGTTTCTTCGCATTCATTTTCCCTCCCTTCCCCTATGATCCTCTGTGCTGTTCCTTCTATTCCACATATGAGTAAAACCATATAATAATTGTTTTTCTCTGACTGACTTATTTTGCTCAGCATAATACCCTCCAGTGCCATCCACATCGATATGCTCAATATTGATCCTTTCTGATGGCTGAGTCATATTCCATTGTATATGTATATACCATGTTTTCTTTATCCATTTATCTGTCGATGGATGTCTTGGTTCCTTCCACGGTTTGGCTATTGTGGACAATGTTGCTATAAACATTCGGGGTGCAGTTGCCCCTTCAGATCACTACATTGGTAGCTTTGGGGTAAATAAAATTGCTGGGTTGTAAGGGAGCTCTGTTTTAAGTTCTTGAGGAACCTCCATATTGTTTTCCACAGTGGCTGTACCAGTTTTCATTCCCACTTAGAAGTGTAAGAGAGTTCCCCTTTCTCCTCACCAACATTTGTTATTTCTCCGCTTGTTAATTTTTGCAATTCTGACTGGTGTGAAGTGGTATCTCATTGTCATTTGGATTTCTTTTTCCCCATGCCAAGTGATGTTGAGCAGTTTGTCATATGTCTGTTGGCCATTTGTGTGTCTTCTTTGGAGAAATATCTGTTCATATCTTCTGCCCATTTCTTGACTCACTTATTTGTTTTTTGGGTGTTGAGTTTGGGTGTTGAAAGGTAGTAAAGCGTACGGCACATTCATGATGCTTCCACACGCAATTTTGGAAATGCTTCTCTCTCTAGGATACCTGAAGATGTTAGTGGAGAGTTGCTGTATACGCAGACTTGCTTTTCCCAGGTGAGTGCATGGGACATTCCTTATTCCCTCACGCGCGCGCGCGCGCACACACACACACACACACACACACACACACACACACACAGAGTTGAACATGATTCTGTCTCGTCAGGAAAGAAGATGTTCGTTGAGAGACGGTTTCTCACCGATGCTTTTGGGTTCTTGCTTTTATTCCCCCCGGAGAGTGAAGTGTAGGCGCTTTTTCCGTAGGCTTCCGTACACACCCTTGAGAAGCCTTCCGTCAGCCAGAAACAAGCCGTGAGTTGAAAGAGGCGTTCCACGCAGACCTCCTTCTCAGAGCGAAGCCTGTCACACTTTTCCTTGTGAAGTAAACTAGAGAGATACAAATACTTTAGCAATGATTGCTTTAACAAAAAAGGACTAAATATCCCAATCAGAAAACATAGACTGTAAAGAGGAAGCAAGACCCATCTCTATGCTGCCTACCAGAGAATCACTTCAGACCTAAAAATAAAAGCAGATTCGAAGTAATGGGAAACAAAAGCATTTATCATGCAAATGGAAGTGAAAAGAAAGTTGGAGTCGTAATATTTTTATGAGACAAAATAAACTGAATTGTGGGGAAGATGGCAGAGTAGAAGGACCCTAAACTCACCTCATCCCACAGATACAACTAGATCACACTCACACCAGAGTCACCCAGAAATGGACCTTCAGATTTCCCAACAAAACTCTACAACTAAATGGAGAGAGGAAATCACATCAAAGATGGTAGGAAGGACAAGGACTCTGTAGGAATCTAAACCCCATATTTCTGACCACCAGAGGGAGGGAACCACAGTCATAGAGGGGCCAGAAACAAACTACTACACCGGGGAGCCTCTAAAGCGTAGAGACATCCTCATAGCTTATGGCTTTGAAAATCAGAAGGGATGAAATTTGTGAGGGTATACAACCAGCAGACTTAAAGCTTGGAACTTTTAAAAATCAGCTGTCTCAGCTCTGAGAGAGCACAGAAGGTGATAGGAAGCTGAGATCTGTCCTTAAAGAGAAAGTACAGCAAGCAGTGTGGAGAAGCTTGGGTGAAGCAGGTTGAAAGATGCTTGAGGATTAAACAAGGGAGACATAGTTCCTGGACTCAGAGTTTGCTAAGGGACTTGTCAAGGAACAAAGGAGCTGGCAGGTGCTATTTCCCTCTACGGCCCCTCAGTATAAGCACACACCTACCTGCAAGACCAAGCACAATCTAGCAATCACTAACTTGCATAAACCATGGCCCATCCCCAAGCCTCCCAGACCTGCTTCAGTCCCAGTGCTGTGGATACCCTCCCTGATAAGACCCACACAATCCTTGACAACAATATGTCTCCCCATCACCTACAGAACACGCATGCGTCTTGTTAAAACAGCACACCCCATGTGTTGTGCACAATGACACAGTCCAGATCCAGTCTCTGTTTTTGCTATGCATTACCTTCAGAGGAGAACCAGCCTCACCAAGTTAAAAATGTATGTTCTGCCCCGTATTTTCAAGAACAAGCAATATATCTGACCTTCCTAACCGAGAGATATTCTCTGAGAAGTAGGCCAAATGAGCAGACAGAGGACTATGTCCTAAACGAAAGAAGAGGACAAAGCCACAGCAAGAGACCTAAACAAAATGGATATAAGGAACATGCCTGACAGAAAATTTAAGATAACAATTATAAAGATACTCACTGGGGAAATGAAAAGAGGGAGGACATCAGAAGGGGGAACATCATTGAGACTCTTAACAAAGAGATATGAAAGAAATAATCAGAGATGTGGAACACAAGAAATGAAATGAAGAATATACTAGATAGAATAATTAGCAGGATGGACGAAGCAGAGGAACAAATTAATGAACTAGAAGACAGTAATGGAAAGTAATCAAGCGGAAAAAATGAGAGGAAAAAGAAGTATGCAAAAATGAGAAGAGACTTAGGGAATTCAGTGACTCCATCCAGTGTAACAACACCCACATTAGAGGGATCCCAGAAGGTGAAAAGGGGGAAAAGGGGGCAGAAAATCTATTTGAGCAAAGAAGAGCTGAAAACGTAACCTAATCTGGTGAAGGAAACCTATACAAATCCATAAGGCATAGAGATCCCCTCCCACAAAGTCAACCGAAGGAGGTCCACATCAAGACACATAGTAATCCAAATGGGAAAAGGTAGTGATAAAGAAAAAACATTTAAAGCAGCAAGATAAAAGAAGACAGGTAACATGCAAGGGAAAGCCCATAAAGCTATCAGCTGAGTTTTCAGCAGAAACTATGCAGGATAGAAGAAAGTGGCGTTAAATATTCAAAGTGCTGAATGAGAAAAATCTGCAGCAAGGAATAATTTATCCAGCAAGCCTATCCTTCAGAAAAGAAGGGGAGAAAAAGAGTTTCTTAGGCACACAAACTAAAAGAGTTCATGACCACTAAATTAACTACAAAAAATATTGAAGGGGACACTATGAGTGGAAAAAAATCGTAAGTGAGAGTATGACAATAATGAATCAAGGAAGCAGTAAAAATAAGTATTTCTGTAAAAATCAGTTAAGGGATTCACAAAATTAAAGGATGTAAAATATGAAAACATATACCCTAACACATGAGGAGGAGTCAACAGTGGGTTTGAACTTAAACAGCATTCAACTTAATATAGACCGAAAAGGCTATATATAATCCAGGGGGTCACCACAAACCCAAAGCACTAATACACATGCAAAAGATAAAGGGAAAGAAATCCAAGAATATCATTAAAGAAAACGAGCAAACCATGAGAGAGAGAGCAAGAGAAGAAAGGATCAGAGAAAAACTACACAAAAAACTATGAAACAAGTAACAAAACATCAATAAATACATGTCTAATGATAATCAGTTTGAATGTAAATGGACTAAATGCTCCAAGCAAAAGAGCATGACAGAGTTTGTCTATATATATAAAAGATTTCACACCTAAAGACACCTGCAGATGGAAATTAAGAGATGGAGAAACATGAATCATGCAAGTGGATGTCAAAAGAAGTCAGAGTAGCAATCCTTATATCAGACAAAATAGACTTTTTTAAAATTGAAATTGAATTAGCCAACATAGAGTACACCAGTAGTTTCAAATGTAGCGTTCCACAATTCATCAGTTGTGTATAACACCCAGTGTTCATCACATCACAGGCATTCCTTAATGCCCATCACACAGTTACCCCATCTCGCCAGCCACCTTTCCTCCAGCAACCCTCAGTTGGTTTCCAATAGTTAGGAACCTGTCATGGATTTTCTTCCTCTCTGGTTTCTTCGCATTCATTTTCCCTCCCTTCCCCTATGATCCTCTGTGCTGTTCCTTCTATTCCACATATGAGTAAAACCATATAATAATTGTTTTTCTCTGACTGACTTATTTTGCTCAGCATAATACCCTCCAGTGCCATCCACATCGATATGCTCAATATTGATCCTTTCTGATGGCTGAGTCATATTCCATTGTATATGTATATACCATGTTTTCTTTATCCATTTATCTGTCGATGGATGTCTTGGTTCCTTCCACGGTTTGGCTATTGTGGACAATGTTGCTATAAACATTCGGGGTGCAGTTGCCCCTTCAGATCACTACATTGGTAGCTTTGGGGTAAATAAAATTGCTGGGTTGTAAGGGAGCTCTGTTTTAAGTTCTTGAGGAACCTCCATATTGTTTTCCACAGTGGCTGTACCAGTTTTCATTCCCACTTAGAAGTGTAAGAGAGTTCCCCTTTCTCCTCACCAACATTTGTTATTTCTCCGCTTGTTAATTTTTGCAATTCTGACTGGTGTGAAGTGGTATCTCATTGTCATTTGGATTTCTTTTTCCCCATGCCAAGTGATGTTGAGCAGTTTGTCATATGTCTGTTGGCCATTTGTGTGTCTTCTTTGGAGAAATATCTGTTCATATCTTCTGCCCATTTCTTGACTCACTTATTTGTTTTTTGGGTGTTGAGTTTGGGTGTTGAAAGGTAGTAAAGCGTACGGCACATTCATGATGCTTCCACACGCAATTTTGGAAATGCTTCTCTCTCTAGGATACCTGAAGATGTTAGTGGAGAGTTGCTGTATACGCAGACTTGCTTTTCCCAGGTGAGTGCATGGGACATTCCTTATTCCCTCACGCGCGCGCGCGCGCACACACACACACACACACACACACACACACACACACACAGAGTTGAACATGATTCTGTCTCGTCAGGAAAGAAGATGTTCGTTGAGAGACGGTTTCTCACCGATGCTTTTGGGTTCTTGCTTTTATTCCCCCCGGAGAGTGAAGTGTAGGCGCTTTTTCCGTAGGCTTCCGTACACACCCTTGAGAAGCCTTCCGTCAGCCAGAAACAAGCCGTGAGTTGAAAGAGGCGTTCCACGCAGACCTCCTTCTCAGAGCGAAGCCTGTCACACTTTTCCTTGTGAAGTAAACTAGAGAGATACAAATACTTTAGCAATGATTGCTTTAACAAAAAAGGACTAAATATCCCAATCAGAAAACATAGACTGTAAAGAGGAAGCAAGACCCATCTCTATGCTGCCTACCAGAGAATCACTTCAGACCTAAAAATAAAAGCAGATTCGAAGTAATGGGAAACAAAAGCATTTATCATGCAAATGGAAGTGAAAAGAAAGTTGGAGTCGTAATATTTTTATGAGACAAAATAAACTGAATTGTGGGGAAGATGGCAGAGTAGAAGGACCCTAAACTCACCTCATCCCACAGATACAACTAGATCACACTCACACCAGAGTCACCCAGAAATGGACCTTCAGATTTCCCAACAAAACTCTACAACTAAATGGAGAGAGGAAATCACATCAAAGATGGTAGGAAGGACAAGGACTCTGTAGGAATCTAAACCCCATATTTCTGACCACCAGAGGGAGGGAACCACAGTCATAGAGGGGCCAGAAACAAACTACTACACCGGGGAGCCTCTAAAGCGTAGAGACATCCTCATAGCTTATGGCTTTGAAAATCAGAAGGGATGAAATTTGTGAGGGTATACAACAAGCAGACTTAAAGCTTGGAACTTTTAAAAATCAGCTGTCTCAGCTCTGAGAGAGCACAGAAGGTGATAGGAAGCTGAGATCTGTCCTTAAAGAGAAAGTACAGCAAGCAGTGTGGAGAAGCTTGGGTGAAGCAGGTTGAAAGATGCTTGAGGATTAAACAAGGGAGACATAGTTCCTGGACTCAGAGTTTGCTAAGGGACTTGTCAAGGAACAAAGGAGCTGGCAGGTGCTATTTCCCTCTACGGCCCCTCAGTATAAGCACACACCTACCTGCAAGACCAAGCACAATCTAGCAATCACTAACTTGCATAAACCATGGCCCATCCCCAAGCCTCCCAGACCTGCTTCAGTCCCAGTGCTGTGGATACCCTCCCTGATAAGACCCACACAATCCTTGACAACAATATGTCTCCCCATCACCTACAGAACACGCATGCGTCTTGTTAAAACAGCACACCCCATGTGTTGTGCACAATGACACAGTCCAGATCCAGTCTCTGTTTTTGCTATGCATTACCTTCAGAGGAGAACCAGCCTCACCAAGTTAAAAATGTATGTTCTGCCCCGTATTTTCAAGAACAAGCAATATATCTGACCTTCCTAACCGAGAGATATTCTCTGAGAAGTAGGCCAAATGAGCAGACAGAGGACTATGTCCTAAACGAAAGAAGAGGACAAAGCCACAGCAAGAGACCTAAACAAAATGGATATAAGGAACATGCCTGACAGAAAATTTAAGATAACAATTATAAAGATACTCACTGGGGAAATGAAAAGAGGGAGGACATCAGAAGGGGGAACATCATTGAGACTCTTAACAAAGAGATATGAAAGAAATAATCAGAGATGTGGAACACAAGAAATGAAATGAAGAATATACTAGATAGAATAATTAGCAGGATGGACGAAGCAGAGGAACAAATTAATGAACTAGAAGACAGTAATGGAAAGTAATCAAGCGGAACAAATGAGAGGAAAAAGAAGTATGCAAAAATGAGAAGAGACTTAGGGAATTCAGTGACTCCATCCAGTGTAACAACACCCACATTAGAGGGATCCCAGAAGGTGAAAAGGGGGAAAAGGGGGCAGAAAATCTATTTGAGCAAAGAAGAGCTGAAAACGTAACCTAATCTGGTGAAGGAAACCTATACAAATCCATAAGGCATAGAGATCCCCTCCCACAAAGTCAACCGAAGGAGGTCCACATCAAGACACATAGTAATCCAAATGGGAAAAGGTAGTGATAAAGAAAAAACATTTAAAGCAGCAAGATAAAAGAAGACAGGTAACATGCAAGGGAAAGCCCATAAAGCTATCAGCTGAGTTTTCAGCAGAAACTATGCAGGATAGAAGAAAGTGGCGTTAAATATTCAAAGTGCTGAATGAGAAAAATCTGCAGCAAGGAATAATTTATCCAGCAAGCCTATCCTTCAGAAAAGAAGGGGAGAAAAAGAGTTTCTTAGGCACACAAACTAAAAGAGTTCATGACCACTAAATTAACTACAAAAAATATTGAAGGGGACACTATGAGTGGAAAAAAATCGTAAGTGAGAGTATGACAATAATGAATCAAGGAAGCAGTAAAAATAAGTATTTCTGTAAAAATCAGTTAAGGGATTCACAAAATTAAAGGATGTAAAATATGAAAACATATACCCTAACACATGAGGAGGAGTCAACAGTGGGTTTGAACTTAAACAGCATTCAACTTAATATAGACCGAAAAGGCTATATATAATCCAGGGGGTCACCACAAACCCAAAGCACTAATACACATGCAAAAGATAAAGGGAAAGAAATCCAAGAATATCATTAAAGAAAACGAGCAAACCATGAGAGAGAGAGCAAGAGAAGAAAGGATCAGAGAAAAACTACACAAAAAACTATGAAACAAGTAACAAAACATCAATAAATACATGTCTAATGATAATCAGTTTGAATGTAAATGGACTAAATGCTCCAAGCAAAAGAGCATGACAGAGTTTGTCTATATATATAAAAGATTTCACACCTAAAGACACCTGCAGATGGAAATTAAGAGATGGAGAAACATGAATCATGCAAGTGGATGTCAAAAGAAGTCAGAGTAGCAATCCTTATATCAGACAAAATAGAGTTTTTTAAAATTGAAATTGAATTAGCCAACATAGAGTACACCAGTAGTTTCAAATGTAGCGTTCCACAATTCATCAGTTGTGTATAACACCCAGTGTTCATCACATCACAGGCATTCCTTAATGCCCATCACACAGTTACCCCATCTCCCCAGCCACCTTTCCTCCAGCAACCCTCAGTTGGTTTCCAATAGTTAGGAACCTGTCATGGATTTTCTTCCTCTCTGGTTTCTTCGCATTCATTTTCCCTCCCTTCCCCTATGATCCTCTGTGCTGTTCCTTCTATTCCACATATGAGTAAAACCATATAATAATTGTTTTTCTCTGACTGACTTATTTTGCTCAGCATAATACCCTCCAGTGCCATCCACATCGATATGCTCAATATTGATCCTTTCTGATGGCTGAGTCATATTCCATTGTATATGTATATACCATGTTTTCTTTATCCATTTATCTGTCGATGGATGTCTTGGTTCCTTCCACGGTTTGGCTATTGTGGACAATGTTGCTATAAACATTCGGGGTGCAGTTGCCCCTTCAGATCACTACATTGGTAGCTTTGGGGTAAATAAAATTGCTGGGTTGTAAGGGAGCTCTGTTTTAAGTTCTTGAGGAACCTCCATATTGTTTTCCAAAGTGGCTGTACCAGTTTTCATTCCCACTTAGAAGTGTAAGAGAGTTCCCCTTTCTCCTCACCAACATTTGTTATTTCTCCGCTTGTTAATTTTTGCAATTCTGACTGGTGTGAAGTGGTATCTCATTGTCATTTGGATTTCTTTTTCCCCATGCCAAGTGATGTTGAGCAGTTTGTCATATGTCTGTTGGCCATTTGTGTGTCTTCTTTGGAGAAATATCTGTTCATATCTTCTGCCCATTTCTTGACTCACTTATTTGTTTTTTGGGTGTTGAGTTTGGGTGTTGAAAGGTAGTAAAGCGTACGGCACATTCATGATGCTTCCACACGCAATTTTGGAAATGCTTCTCTCTCTAGGATACCTGAAGATGTTAGTGGAGAGTTGCTGTATACGCAGACTTGCTTTTCCCAGGTGAGTGCATGGGACATTCCTTATTCCCTCACGCGCGCGCGCGCGCACACACACACACACACACACACACAGAGTTGAACATGATTCTGTCTCGTCAGGAAAGAAGATGTTCGTTGAGAGACGGTTTCTCACCGATGCTTTTGGGTTCTTGCTTTTATTCCCCCCGGAGAGTGAAGTGTAGGCGCTTTTTCCGTAGGCTTCCGTACACACCCTTGAGAAGCCTTCCGTCAGCCAGAAACAAGCCGTGAGTTGAAAGAGGCGTTCCACGCAGACCTCCTTCTCAGAGCGAAGCCTGTCACACTTTTCCTTGTGAAGTAAACTAGAGAGATACAAATACTTTAGCAATGATTGTTTTAACAAAAAAGGACTAAATATCCCAATCAGAAAACATAGACTGTAAAGAGGAAGCAAGACCCATCTCTATGCTGCCTACCAGAGAATCACTTCAGACCTAAAAATAAAAGCAGATTCGAAGTAATGGGAAACAAAAGCATTTATCATGCAAATGGAAGTGAAAAGAAAGTTGGAGTCGTAATATTTTTATGAGACAAAATAAACTGAATTGTGGGGAAGATGGCAGAGTAGAAGGACCCTAAACTCACCTCATCCCACAGATACAACTAGATCACACTCACACCAGAGTCACCCAGAAATGGACCTTCAGATTTCCCAACAAAACTCTACAACTAAATGGAGAGAGGAAATCACATCAAAGATGGTAGGAAGGACAAGGACTCTGTAGGAATCTAAACCCCATATTTCTGAACACCAGAGGGAGGGAACCACAGTCATAGAGGGGCCAGAATCAAACTACTACACCGGGGAGCCTCTAAAGCGTAGAGACATCCTCATAGCTTATGGCTTTGAAAATCAGAAGGGATGAAATTTGTGAGGGTATACAACCAGCAGACTTAAAGCTTGGAACTTTTAAAAATCAGCTGTCTCAGCTCTGAGAGAGCACAGAAGGTGATAGGAAGCTGAGATCTGTCCATAAAGAGAAAGTACAGCAAACAGTGTGGAGAAGCTTGGGTGAAGCAGGTTGAAAGATGCTTGAGGATTAAACAAGGGAGACATAGTTCCTGGACTCAGAGTTTGCTAAGGGACTTGTCAAGGAACAAAGGAGCTGGCAGGTGCTATTTCCCTCTACGGCCCCTCAGTATAAGCACACACCTACCTGCAAGACCAAGCACAATCTAGCAATCACTAACTTGCATAAACCATGGCCCATCCCCAAGCCTCCCAGACCTGCTTCAGTCCCAGTGCTGTGGATACCCTCCCTGATAAGACCCACACAATCCTTGACAACAATATGTCTCCCCATCACCTACAGAACACGCATGCGTCTTGTTAAAACAGCACACCCCATGTGTTGTGCACAATGACACAGTCCAGATCCAGTCTCTGTTTTTGCTATGCATTACCTTCAGAGGAGAACCAGCCTCACCAAGTTAAAAATGTATGTTCTGCCCCGTATTTTCAAGAACAAGCAATATATCTGACCTTCCTAACCGAGAGATATTCTCTGAGAAGTAGGCCAAATGAGCAGACAGAGGACTATGTCCTAAACGAAAGAAGAGGACAAAGCCACAGCAAGAGACCTAAACAAAATGGATATAAGGAACATGCCTGACAGAAAATTTAAGATAACAATTATAAAGATACTCACTGGGGAAATGAAAAGAGGGAGGACATCAGAAGGGGGAACATCATTGAGACTCTTAACAAAGAGATATGAAAGAAATAATCAGAGATGTGGAACACAAGAAATGAAATGAAGAATATACTAGATAGAATAATTAGCAGGATGGACGAAGCAGAGGAACAAATTAATGAACTAGAAGACAGTAATGGAAAGTAATCAAGCGGAACAAATGAGAGGAAAAAGAAGTATGCAAAAATGAGAAGAGACTTAGGGAATTCAGTGACTCCATCCAGTGTAACAACACCCACATTAGAGGGATCCCAGAAGGTGAAAAGGGGGAAAAGGGGGCAGAAAATCTATTTGAGCAAAGAAGAGCTGAAAACGTAACCTAATCTGGTGAAGGAAACCTATACAAATCCATAAGGCATAGAGATCCCCTCCCACAAAGTCAACCGAAGGAGGTCCACATCAAGACACATAGTAATCCAAATGGGAAAAGGTAGTGATAAAGAAAAAACATTTAAAGCAGCAAGATAAAAGAAGACAGGTAACATGCAAGGGAAAGCCCATAAAGCTATCAGCTGAGTTTTCAGCAGAAACTATGCAGGACAGAAGAAAGTGGCGTTAAATATTCAAAGTGCTGAATGAGAAAAATCTGCAGCAAGGAATAATTTATCCAGCAAGCCTATCCTTCAGAAAAGAAGGGGAGAAAAAGAGTTTCTTAGGCACACAAACTAAAAGAGTTCATGACCACTAAATTAACTACAAAAAATATTGAAGGGGACACTATGAGTGGAAAAAAATCGTAAGTGAGAGTATGACAATAATGAATCAAGGAAGCAGTAAAAATAAGTATTTCTGTAAAAATCAGTTAAGGGATTCACAAAATTAAAGGATGTAAAATATGAAAACATATACCCTAACACATGAGGAGGAGTCAACAGTGGGTTTGAACTTAAACAGCATTCAACTTAATATAGACCGAAAAGGCTATATATAATCCAGGGGGTCACCACAAACCCAAAGCACTAATACACATGCAAAAGATAAAGGGAAAGAAATCCAAGAATATCATTAAAGAAAACGAGCAAACCATGAGAGAGAGAGCAAGAGAAGAAAGGATCAGAGAAAAACTACACAAAAAACTATGAAACAAGTAACAAAACATAAATAAATACATGTCTAATGATAATCAGTTTGAATGTAAATGGACTAAATGCTCCAAGCAAAAGAGCATGACAGAGTTTGTCTATATATATAAAAGATTTCACACCTAAAGACACCTGCAGATGGAAATTAAGAGATGGAGAAACATGAATCATGCAAGTGGATGTCAAAAGAAGTCAGAGTAGCAATCCTTATATCAGACAAAATAGAGTTTTTTAAAATTGAAATTGAATTAGCCAACATAGAGTACACCAGTAGTTTCAAATGTAGCGTTCCACAATTCATCAGTTGTGTATAACACCCAGTGTTCATCACATCACAGGCATTCCTTAATGCCCATCACACAGTTACCCCATCTCCCCAGCCACCTTTCCTCCAGCAACCCTCAGTTGGTTTCCAATAGTTAGGAACCTGTCATGGATTTTCTTCCTCTCTGGTTTCTTCGCATTCATTTTCCCTCCCTTCCCCTATGATCCTCTGTGCTGTTCCTTCTATTCCACATATGAGTAAAACCATATAATAATTGTTTTTCTCTGACTGACTTATTTTGCTCAGCATAATACCCTCCAGTGCCATCCACATCGATATGCTCAATATTGATCCTTTCTGATGGCTGAGTCATATTCCATTGTATATGTATATACCATGTTTTCTTTATCCATTTATCTGTCGATGGATGTCTTGGTTCCTTCCACGGTTTGGCTATTGTGGACAATGTTGCTATAAACATTCGGGGTGCAGTTGCCCCTTCAGATCACTACATTGGTAGCTTTGGGGTAAATAAAATTGCTGGGTTGTAAGGGAGCTCTGTTTTAAGTTCTTGAGGAACCTCCATATTGTTTTCCAAAGTGGCTGTACCAGTTTTCATTCCCACTTAGAAGTGTAAGAGAGTTCCCCTTTCTCCTCACCAACATTTGTTATTTCTTCGCTTGTTAATTTTTGCAATTCTGACTGGTGTGAAGTGGTATCTCATTGTCATTTGGATTTCTTTTTCCCCATGCCAAGTGATGTTGAGCAGTTTGTCATATGTCTGTTGGCCATTTGTGTGTCTTCTTTGGAGAAATATCTGTTCATATCTTCTGCCCATTTCTTGACTCACTTATTTGTTTTTTGGGTGTTGAGTTTGGGTGTTGAAAGGTAGTAAAGCGTACGGCACATTCATGATGCTTCCACACGCAATTTTGGAAATGCTTCTCTCTCTAGGATACCTGAAGATGTTAGTGGAGAGTTGCTGTATACGCAGACTTGCTTTTCCCAGGTGAGTGCATGGGACATTCCTTATTCCCTCACGCGCGCGCGCGCACACACACACACACACACACACACACACACACACACACACAGAGTTGAACATGATTCTGTCTCGTCAGGAAAGAAGATGTTCGTTGAGAGACGGTTTCTCACCGATGCTTTTGGGTTCTTGCTTTTATTCCCCCCGGAGAGTGAAGTGTAGGCGCTTTTTCCGTAGGCTTCCGTACACACCCTTGAGAAGCCTTCCGTCAGCCAGAAACAAGCCGTGAGTTGAAAGAGGCGTTCCACGCAGACCTCCTTCTCAGAGCGAAGCCTGTCACACTTTTCCTTGTGAAGTAAACTAGAGAGATACAAATACTTTAGCAATGATTGCTTTAACAAAAAAGGACTAAATATCCCAATCAGAAAACATAGACTGTAAAGAGGAAGCAAGACCCATCTCTATGCTGCCTACCAGAGAATCACTTCAGACCTAAAAATAAAAGCAGATTCGAAGTAATGGGAAACAAAAGCATTTATCATGCAAATGGAAGTGAAAAGAAAGTTGGAGTCGTAATATTTTTATGAGACAAAATAAACTGAATTGTGGGGAAGATGGCAGAGTAGAAGGACCCTAAACTCACCTCATCCCACAGATACAACTAGATCACACTCACACCAGAGTCACCCAGAAATGGACCTTCAGATTTCCCAACAAAACTCTACAACTAAATGGAGAGAGGAAATCACATCAAAGATGGTAGGAAGGACAAGGACTCTGTAGGAATCTAAACCCCATATTTCTGACCACCAGAGGGAGGGAACCACAGTCATAGAGGGGCCAGAAACAAACTACTACACCGGGGAGCCTCTAAAGCGTAGAGACATCCTCATAGCTTATGGCTTTGAAAATCAGAAGGGATGAAATTTGTGAGGGTATACAACCAGCAGACTTAAAGCTTGGAACTTTTAAAAATCAGCTGTCTCAGCTCTGAGAGAGCACAGAAGGTGATAGGAAGCTGAGATCTGTCCTTAAAGAGAAAGTACAGCAAACAGTGTGGAGAAGCTTGGGTGAAGCAGGTTGAAAGATGCTTGAGGATTAAACAAGGGAGACATAGTTCCTGGACTCAGAGTTTGCTAAGGGACTTGTCAAGGAACAAAGGAGCTGGCAGGTGCTATTTCCCTCTACGGCCCCTCAGTATAAGCACACACCTACCTGCAAGACCAAGCACAATCTAGCAATCACTAACTTGCATAAACCATGGCCCATCCCCAAGCCTCCCAGACCTGCTTCAGTCCCAGTGCTGTGGATACCCTCCCTGATAAGACCCACACAATCCTTGACAACAATATGTCTCCCCATCACCTACAGAACACGCATGCGTCTTGTTAAAACAGCACACCCCATGTGTTGTGCACAATGACACAGTCCAGATCCAGTCTCTGTTTTTGCTATGCATTACCTTCAGAGGAGAACCAGCCTCACCAAGTTAAAAATGTATGTTCTGCCCCGTATTTTCAAGAACAAGCAATATATCTGACCTTCCTAACCGAGAGATATTCTCTGAGAAGTAGGCCAAATGAGCAGACAGAGGACTATGTCCTAAACGAAAGAAGAGGACAAAGCCACAGCAAGAGACCTAAACAAAATGGATATAAGGAACATGCCTGACAGAAAATTTAAGATAACAATTATAAAGATACTCACTGGGGAAATGAAAAGAGGGAGGACATCAGAAGGGGGAACATCATTGAGACTCTTAACAAAGAGATATGAAAGAAATAATCAGAGATGTGGAACACAAGAAATGAAATGAAGAATATACTAGATAGAATAATTAGCAGGATGGACGAAGCAGAGGAACAAATTAATGAACTAGAAGACAGTAATGGAAAGTAATCAAGCGGAACAAATGAGAGGAAAAAGAAGTATGCAAAAATGAGAAGAGACTTAGGGAATTCAGTGACTCCATCCAGTGTAACAACACCCACATTAGAGGGATCCCAGAAGGTGAAAAGGGGGAAAAGGGGGCAGAAAATCTATTTGAGCAAAGAAGAGCTGAAAACGTAACCTAATCTGGTGAAGGAAACCTATACAAATCCATAAGGCATAGAGATCCCCTCCCACAAAGTCAACCGAAGGAGGTCCACATCAAGACACATAGTAATCCAAATGGGAAAAGGTAGTGATAAAGAAAAAACATTTAAAGCAGCAAGATAAAAGAAGACAGGTAACATGCAAGGGAAAGCCCATAAAGCTATCAGCTGAGTTTTCAGCAGAAACTATGCAGGACAGAAGAAAGTGGCGTTAAATATTCAAAGTGCTGAATGAGAAAAATCTGCAGCAAGGAATAATTTATCCAGCAAGCCTATCCTTCAGAAAAGAAGGGGAGAAAAAGAGTTTCTTAGCCACACAAACTAAAAGAGTTCATGACCACTAAATTAACTACAAAAAATATTGAAGGGGACACTATGAGTGGAAAAAAATCGTAAGTGAGAGTATGACAATAATGAATCAAGGAAGCAGTAAAAATAAGTATTTCTGTAAAAATCAGTTAAGGGATTCACAAAATTAAAGGATGTAAAATATGAAAACATATACCCTAACACATGAGGAGGAGTCAACAGTGGGTTTGAACTTAAACAGCATTCAACTTAATATAGACCGAAAAGGCTATATATAATCCAGGGGGTCACCACAAACCCAAAGCACTAATACACATGCAAAAGATAAAGGGAAAGAAATCCAAGAATATCATTAAAGAAAACGAGCAAACCATGAGAGAGAGAGCAAGAGAAGAAAGGATCAGAGAAAAACTACACAAAAAACTATGAAACAAGTAACAAAACATCAATAAATACATGTCTAATGATAATCAGTTTGAATGTAAATGGACTAAATGCTCCAAGCAAAAGAGCATGACAGAGTTTGTCTATATATATAAAAGATTTCACACCTAAAGACACCTGCAGATGGAAATTAAGAGATGGAGAAACATGAATCATGCAAGTGGATGTCAAAAGAAGTCAGAGTAGCAATCCTTATATCAGACAAAATAGAGTTTTTTAAAATTGAAATTGAATTAGCCAACATAGAGTACACCAGTAGTTTCAAATGTAGCGTTCCACAATTCATCAGTTGTGTATAACACCCAGTGTTCATCACATCACAGGCATTCCTTAATGCCCATCACACAGTTACCCCATCTCGCCAGCCACCTTTCCTCCAGCAACCCTCAGTTGGTTTCCAATAGTTAGGAACCTGTCATGGATTTTCTTCCTCTCTGGTTTCTTCGCATTCATTTTCCCTCCCTTCCCCTATGATCCTCTGTGCTGTTCCTTCTATTCCACATATGAGTAAAACCATATAATAATTGTTTTTCTCTGACTGACTTATTTTGCTCAGCATAATACCCTCCAGTGCCATCCACATCGATATGCTCAATATTGATCCTTTCTGATGGCTGAGTCATATTCCATTGTATATGTATATACCATGTTTTCTTTATCCATTTATCTGTCGATGGATGTCTTGGTTCCTTCCACGGTTTGGCTATTGTGGACAATGTTGCTATAAACATTCGGGGTGCAGTTGCCCCTTCAGATCACTACATTGGTAGCTTTGGGGTAAATAAAATTGCTGGGTTGTAAGGGAGCTCTGTTTTAAGTTCTTTATGAACCTCCATATTGTTTTCCACAGTGGCTGTACCAGTTTTCATTCCCACTTAGAAGTGTAAGAGAGTTCCCCTTTCTCCTCACCAACATTTGTTATTTCTCCGCTTGTTAATTTTTGCAATTCTGACTGGTGTGAAGTGGTATCTCATTGTCATTTGGATTTCTTTTTCCCCATGCCAAGTGATGTTGAGCAGTTTGTCATATGTCTGTTGGCCATTTGTGTGTCTTCTTTGGAGAAATATCTGTTCATATCTTCTGCCCATTTCTTGACTCACTTATTTGTTTTTTGGGTGTTGAGTTTGGGTGTTGAAAGGTAGTAAAGCGTACGGCACATTCATGATGCTTCCACACGCAATTTTGGAAATGCTTCTCTCTCTAGGATACCTGAAGATGTTAGTGGAGAGTTGCTGTATACGCAGACTTGCTTTTCCCAGGTGAGTGCATGGGACATTCCTTATTCCCTCACGCGCGCGCGCGCGCACACACACACACACACACACACACACACACACACACACAGAGTTGAACATGATTCTGTCTCGTCAGGAAAGAAGATGTTCGTTGAGAGACGGTTTCTCACCGATGCTTTTGGGTTCTTGCTTTTATTCCCCCCGGAGAGTGAAGTGTAGGCGCTTTTTCCGTAGGCTTCCGTACACACCCTTGAGAAGCCTTCCGTCAGCCAGAAACAAGCCGTGAGTTGAAAGAGGCGTTCCACGCAGACCTCCTTCTCAGAGCGAAGCCTGTCACACTTTTCCTTGTGAAGTAAACTAGAGAGATACAAATACTTTAGCAATGATTGCTTTAACAAAAAAGGACTAAATATCCCAATCAGAAAACATAGACTGTAAAGAGGAAGCAAGACCCATCTCTATGCTGCCTACCAGAGAATCACTTCAGACCTAAAAATAAAAGCAGATTCGAAGTAATGGGAAACAAAAGCATTTATCATGCAAATGGAAGTGAAAAGAAAGTTGGAGTCGTAATATTTTTATGAGACAAAATAAACTGAATTGTGGGGAAGATGGCAGAGTAGAAGGACCCTAAACTCACCTCATCCCACAGATACAACTAGATCACACTCACACCAGAGTCACCCAGAAATGGACCTTCAGATTTCCCAACAAAACTCTACAACTAAATGGAGAGAGGAAATCACATCAAAGATGGTAGGAAGGACAAGGACTCTGTAGGAATCTAAACCCCATATTTCTGACCACCAGAGGGAGGGAACCACAGTCATAGAGGGGCCAGAAACAAACTACTACACCGGGGAGCCTCTAAAGCGTAGAGACATCCTCATAGCTTATGGCTTTGAAAATCAGAAGGGATGAAATTTGTGAGGGTATACAACCAGCAGACTTAAAGCTTGGAACTTTTAAAAATCAGCTGTCTCAGCTCTGAGAGAGCACAGAAGGTGATAGGAAGCTGAGATCTGTCCTTAAAGAGAAAGTACAGCAAGCAGTGTGGAGAAGCTTGGGTGAAGCAGGTTGAAAGATGCTTGAGGATTAAACAAGGGAGACATAGTTCCTGGACTCAGAGTTTGCTAAGGGACTTGTCAAGGAACAAAGGAGCTGGCAGGTGCTATTTCCCTCTACGGCCCCTCAGTATAAGCACACACCTACCTGCAAGACCAAGCACAATCTAGCAATCACTAACTTGCATAAACCATGGCCCATCCCCAAGCCTCCCAGACCTGCTTCAGTCCCAGTGCTGTGGATACCCTCCCTGATAAGACCCACACAATCCTTGACAACAATATGTCTCCCCATCACCTACAGAACACGCATGCGTCTTGTTAAAACAGCACACCCCATGTGTTGTGCACAATGACACAGTCCAGATCCAGTCTCTGTTTTTGCTATGCATTACCTTCAGAGGAGAACCAGCCTCACCAAGTTAAAAATGTATGTTCTGCCCCGTATTTTCAAGAACAAGCAATATATCTGACCTTCCTAACCGAGAGATATTCTCTGAGAAGTAGGCCAAATGAGCAGACAGAGGACTATGTCCTAAACGAAAGAAGAGGACAAAGCCACAGCAAGAGACCTAAACAAAATGGATATAAGGAACATGCCTGACAGAAAATTTAAGATAACAATTATAAAGATACTCACTGGGGAAATGAAAAGAGGGAGGACATCAGAAGGGGGAACATCATTGAGACTCTTAACAAAGAGATATGAAAGAAATAATCAGAGATGTGGAACACAAGAAATGAAATGAAGAATATACTAGATAGAATAATTAGCAGGATGGACGAAGCAGAGGAACAAATTAATGAACTAGAAGACAGTAATGGAAAGTAATCAAGCGGAAAAAATGAGAGGAAAAAGAAGTATGCAAAAATGAGAAGAGACTTAGGGAATTCAGTGACTCCATCCAGTGTAACAACACCCACATTAGAGGGATCCCAGAAGGTGAAAAGGGGGAAAAGGGGGCAGAAAATCTATTTGAGCAAAGAAGAGCTGAAAACGTAACCTAATCTGGTGAAGGAAACCTATACAAATCCATAAGGCATAGAGATCCCCTCCCACAAAGTCAACCGAAGGAGGTCCACATCAAGACACATAGTAATCCAAATGGGAAAAGGTAGTGATAAAGAAAAAACATTTAAAGCAGCAAGATAAAAGAAGACAGGTAACATGCAAGGGAAAGCCCATAAAGCTATCAGCTGAGTTTTCAGCAGAAACTATGCAGGATAGAAGAAAGTGGCGTTAAATATTCAAAGTGCTGAATGAGAAAAATCTGCAGCAAGGAATAATTTATCCAGCAAGCCTATCCTTCAGAAAAGAAGGGGAGAAAAAGAGTTTCTTAGGCACACAAACTAAAAGAGTTCATGACCACTAAATTAACTACAAAAAATATTGAAGGGGACACTATGAGTGGAAAAAAATCGTAAGTGAGAGTATGACAATAATGAATCAAGGAAGCAGTAAAAATAAGTATTTCTGTAAAAATCAGTTAAGGGATTCACAAAATTAAAGGATGTAAAATATGAAAACATATACCCTAACACATGAGGAGGAGTCAACAGTGGGTTTGAACTTAAACAGCATTCAACTTAATATAGACCGAAAAGGCTATATATAATCCAGGGGGTCACCACAAACCCAAAGCACTAATACACATGCAAAAGATAAAGGGAAAGAAATCCAAGAATATCATTAAAGAAAACGAGCAAACCATGAGAGAGAGAGCAAGAGAAGAAAGGATCAGAGAAAAACTACACAAAAAACTATGAAACAAGTAACAAAACATCAATAAATACATGTCTAATGATAATCAGTTTGAATGTAAATGGACTAAATGCTCCAAGCAAAAGAGCATGACAGAGTTTGTCTATATATATAAAAGATTTCACACCTAAAGACACCTGCAGATGGAAATTAAGAGATGGAGAAACATGAATCATGCAAGTGGATGTCAAAAGAAGTCAGAGTAGCAATCCTTATATCAGACAAAATAGACTTTTTTAAAATTGAAATTGAATTAGCCAACATAGAGTACACCAGTAGTTTCAAATGTAGCGTTCCACAATTCATCAGTTGTGTATAACACCCAGTGTTCATCACATCACAGGCATTCCTTAATGCCCATCACACAGTTACCCCATCTCGCCAGCCACCTTTCCTCCAGCAACCCTCAGTTGGTTTCCAATAGTTAGGAACCTGTCATGGATTTTCTTCCTCTCTGGTTTCTTCGCATTCATTTTCCCTCCCTTCCCCTATGATCCTCTGTGCTGTTCCTTCTATTCCACATATGAGTAAAACCATATAATAATTGTTTTTCTCTGACTGACTTATTTTGCTCAGCATAATACCCTCCAGTGCCATCCACATCGATATGCTCAATATTGATCCTTTCTGATGGCTGAGTCATATTCCATTGTATATGTATATACCATGTTTTCTTTATCCATTTATCTGTCGATGGATGTCTTGGTTCCTTCCACGGTTTGGCTATTGTGGACAATGTTGCTATAAACATTCGGGGTGCAGTTGCCCCTTCAGATCACTACATTGGTAGCTTTGGGGTAAATAAAATTGCTGGGTTGTAAGGGAGCTCTGTTTTAAGTTCTTGAGGAACCTCCATATTGTTTTCCACAGTGGCTGTACCAGTTTTCATTCCCACTTAGAAGTGTAAGAGAGTTCCCCTTTCTCCTCACCAACATTTGTTATTTCTCCGCTTGTTAATTTTTGCAATTCTGACTGGTGTGAAGTGGTATCTCATTGTCATTTGGATTTCTTTTTCCCCATGCCAAGTGATGTTGAGCAGTTTGTCATATGTCTGTTGGCCATTTGTGTGTCTTCTTTGGAGAAATATCTGTTCATATCTTCTGCCCATTTCTTGACTCACTTATTTGTTTTTTGGGTGTTGAGTTTGGGTGTTGAAAGGTAGTAAAGCGTACGGCACATTCATGATGCTTCCACACGCAATTTTGGAAATGCTTCTCTCTCTAGGATACCTGAAGATGTTAGTGGAGAGTTGCTGTATACGCAGACTTGCTTTTCCCAGGTGAGTGCATGGGACATTCCTTATTCCCTCACGCGCGCGCGCGCGCACACACACACACACACACACACACACACACACACACACAGAGTTGAACATGATTCTGTCTCGTCAGGAAAGAAGATGTTCGTTGAGAGACGGTTTCTCACCGATGCTTTTGGGTTCTTGCTTTTATTCCCCCCGGAGAGTGAAGTGTAGGCGCTTTTTCCGTAGGCTTCCGTACACACCCTTGAGAAGCCTTCCGTCAGCCAGAAACAAGCCGTGAGTTGAAAGAGGCGTTCCACGCAGACCTCCTTCTCAGAGCGAAGCCTGTCACACTTTTCCTTGTGAAGTAAACTAGAGAGATACAAATACTTTAGCAATGATTGCTTTAACAAAAAAGGACTAAATATCCCAATCAGAAAACATAGACTGTAAAGAGGAAGCAAGACCCATCTCTATGCTGCCTACCAGAGAATCACTTCAGACCTAAAAATAAAAGCAGATTCGAAGTAATGGGAAACAAAAGCATTTATCATGCAAATGGAAGTGAAAAGAAAGTTGGAGTCGTAATATTTTTATGAGACAAAATAAACTGAATTGTGGGGAAGATGGCAGAGTAGAAGGACCCTAAACTCACCTCATCCCACAGATACAACTAGATCACACTCACACCAGAGTCACCCAGAAATGGACCTTCAGATTTCCCAACAAAACTCTACAACTAAATGGAGAGAGGAAATCACATCAAAGATGGTAGGAAGGACAAGGACTCTGTAGGAATCTAAACCCCATATTTCTGACCACCAGAGGGAGGGAACCACAGTCATAGAGGGGCCAGAAACAAACTACTACACCGGGGAGCCTCTAAAGCGTAGAGACATCCTCATAGCTTATGGCTTTGAAAATCAGAAGGGATGAAATTTGTGAGGGTATACAACAAGCAGACTTAAAGCTTGGAACTTTTAAAAATCAGCTGTCTCAGCTCTGAGAGAGCACAGAAGGTGATAGGAAGCTGAGATCTGTCCTTAAAGAGAAAGTACAGCAAGCAGTGTGGAGAAGCTTGGGTGAAGCAGGTTGAAAGATGCTTGAGGATTAAACAAGGGAGACATAGTTCCTGGACTCAGAGTTTGCTAAGGGACTTGTCAAGGAACAAAGGAGCTGGCAGGTGCTATTTCCCTCTACGGCCCCTCAGTATAAGCACACACCTACCTGCAAGACCAAGCACAATCTAGCAATCACTAACTTGCATAAACCATGGCCCATCCCCAAGCCTCCCAGACCTGCTTCAGTCCCAGTGCTGTGGATACCCTCCCTGATAAGACCCACACAATCCTTGACAACAATATGTCTCCCCATCACCTACAGAACACGCATGCGTCTTGTTAAAACAGCACACCCCATGTGTTGTGCACAATGACACAGTCCAGATCCAGTCTCTGTTTTTGCTATGCATTACCTTCAGAGGAGAACCAGCCTCACCAAGTTAAAAATGTATGTTCTGCCCCGTATTTTCAAGAACAAGCAATATATCTGACCTTCCTAACCGAGAGATATTCTCTGAGAAGTAGGCCAAATGAGCAGACAGAGGACTATGTCCTAAACGAAAGAAGAGGACAAAGCCACAGCAAGAGACCTAAACAAAATGGATATAAGGAACATGCCTGACAGAAAATTTAAGATAACAATTATAAAGATACTCACTGGGGAAATGAAAAGAGGGAGGACATCAGAAGGGGGAACATCATTGAGACTCTTAACAAAGAGATATGAAAGAAATAATCAGAGATGTGGAACACAAGAAATGAAATGAAGAATATACTAGATAGAATAATTAGCAGGATGGACGAAGCAGAGGAACAAATTAATGAACTAGAAGACAGTAATGGAAAGTAATCAAGCGGAACAAATGAGAGGAAAAAGAAGTATGCAAAAATGAGAAGAGACTTAGGGAATTCAGTGACTCCATCCAGTGTAACAACACCCACATTAGAGGGATCCCAGAAGGTGAAAAGGGGGAAAAGGGGGCAGAAAATCTATTTGAGCAAAGAAGAGCTGAAAACGTAACCTAATCTGGTGAAGGAAACCTATACAAATCCATAAGGCATAGAGATCCCCTCCCACAAAGTCAACCGAAGGAGGTCCACATCAAGACACATAGTAATCCAAATGGGAAAAGGTAGTGATAAAGAAAAAACATTTAAAGCAGCAAGATAAAAGAAGACAGGTAACATGCAAGGGAAAGCCCATAAAGCTATCAGCTGAGTTTTCAGCAGAAACTATGCAGGATAGAAGAAAGTGGCGTTAAATATTCAAAGTGCTGAATGAGAAAAATCTGCAGCAAGGAATAATTTATCCAGCAAGCCTATCCTTCAGAAAAGAAGGGGAGAAAAAGAGTTTCTTAGGCACACAAACTAAAAGAGTTCATGACCACTAAATTAACTACAAAAAATATTGAAGGGGACACTATGAGTGGAAAAAAATCGTAAGTGAGAGTATGACAATAATGAATCAAGGAAGCAGTAAAAATAAGTATTTCTGTAAAAATCAGTTAAGGGATTCACAAAATTAAAGGATGTAAAATATGAAAACATATACCCTAACACATGAGGAGGAGTCAACAGTGGGTTTGAACTTAAACAGCATTCAACTTAATATAGACCGAAAAGGCTATATATAATCCAGGGGGTCACCACAAACCCAAAGCACTAATACACATGCAAAAGATAAAGGGAAAGAAATCCAAGAATATCATTAAAGAAAACGAGCAAACCATGAGAGAGAGAGCAAGAGAAGAAAGGATCAGAGAAAAACTACACAAAAAACTATGAAACAAGTAACAAAACATAAATAAATACATGTCTAATGATAATCAGTTTGAATGTAAATGGACTAAATGCTCCAAGCAAAAGAGCATGACAGAGTTTGTCTATATATATAAAAGATTTCACACCTAAAGACACCTGCAGATGGAAATTAAGAGATGGAGAAACATGAATCATGCAAGTGGATGTCAAAAGAAGTCAGAGTAGCAATCCTTATATCAGACAAAATAGAGTTTTTTAAAATTGAAATTGAATTAGCCAACATAGAGTACACCAGTAGTTTCAAATGTAGCGTTCCACAATTCATCAGTTGTGTATAACACCCAGTGTTCATCACATCACAGGCATTCCTTAATGCCCATCACACAGTTACCCCATCTCCCCAGCCACCTTTCCTCCAGCAACCCTCAGTTGGTTTCCAATAGTTAGGAACCTGTCATGGATTTTCTTCCTCTCTGGTTTCTTCGCATTCATTTTCCCTCCCTTCCCCTATGATCCTCTGTGCTGTTCCTTCTATTCCACATATGAGTAAAACCATATAATAATTGTTTTTCTCTGACTGACTTATTTTGCTCAGCATAATACCCTCCAGTGCCATCCACATCGATATGCTCAATATTGATCCTTTCTGATGGCTGAGTCATATTCCATTGTATATGTATATACCATGTTTTCTTTATCCATTTATCTGTCGATGGATGTCTTGGTTCCTTCCACGGTTTGGCTATTGTGGACAATGTTGCTATAAACATTCGGGGTGCAGTTGCCCCTTCAGATCACTACATTGGTAGCTTTGGGGTAAATAAAATTGCTGGGTTGTAAGGGAGCTCTGTTTTAAGTTCTTGAGGAACCTCCATATTGTTTTCCAAAGTGGCTGTACCAGTTTTCATTCCCACTTAGAAGTGTAAGAGAGTTCCCCTTTCTCCTCACCAACATTTGTTATTTCTCCGCTTGTTAATTTTTGCAATTCTGACTGGTGTGAAGTGGTATCTCATTGTCATTTGGATTTCTTTTTCCCCATGCCAAGTGATGTTGAGCAGTTTGTCATATGTCTGTTGGCCATTTGTGTGTCTTCTTTGGAGAAATATCTGTTCATATCTTCTGCCCATTTCTTGACTCACTTATTTGTTTTTTGGGTGTTGAGTTTGGGTGTTGAAAGGTAGTAAAGCGTACGGCACATTCATGATGCTTCCACACGCAATTTTGGAAATGCTTCTCTCTCTAGGATACCTGAAGATGTTAGTGGAGAGTTGCTGTATACGCAGACTTGCTTTTCCCAGGTGAGTGCATGGGACATTCCTTATTCCCTCACGCGCGCGCGCGCGCACACACACACACACACACACACACACACAGAGTTGAACATGATTCTGTCTCGTCAGGAAAGAAGATGTTCGTTGAGAGACGGTTTCTCACCGATGCTTTTGGGTTCTTGCTTTTATTCCCCCCGGAGAGTGAAGTGTAGGCGCTTTTTCCGTAGGCTTCCGTACACACCCTTGAGAAGCCTTCCGTCAGCCAGAAACAAGCCGTGAGTTGAAAGAGGCGTTCCACGCAGACCTCCTTCTCAGAGCGAAGCCTGTCACACTTTTCCTTGTGAAGTAAACTAGAGAGATACAAATACTTTAGCAATGATTGTTTTAACAAAAAAGGACTAAATATCCCAATCAGAAAACATAGACTGTAAAGAGGAAGCAAGACCCATCTCTATGCTGCCTACCAGAGAATCACTTCAGACCTAAAAATAAAAGCAGATTCGAAGTAATGGGAAACAAAAGCATTTATCATGCAAATGGAAGTGAAAAGAAAGTTGGAGTCGTAATATTTTTATGAGACAAAATAAACTGAATTGTGGGGAAGATGGCAGAGTAGAAGGACCCTAAACTCACCTCATCCCACAGATACAACTAGATCACACTCACACCAGAGTCACCCAGAAATGGACCTTCAGATTTCCCAACAAAACTCTACAACTAAATGGAGAGAGGAAATCACATCAAAGATGGTAGGAAGGACAAGGACTCTGTAGGAATCTAAACCCCATATTTCTGAACACCAGAGGGAGGGAACCACAGTCATAGAGGGGCCAGAATCAAACTACTACACCGGGGAGCCTCTAAAGCGTAGAGACATCCTCATAGCTTATGGCTTTGAAAATCAGAAGGGATGAAATTTGTGAGGGTATACAACCAGCAGACTTAAAGCTTGGAACTTTTAAAAATCAGCTGTCTCAGCTCTGAGAGAGCACAGAAGGTGATAGGAAGCTGAGATCTGTCCATAAAGAGAAAGTACAGCAAACAGTGTGGAGAAGCTTGGGTGAAGCAGGTTGAAAGATGCTTGAGGATTAAACAAGGGAGACATAGTTCCTGGACTCAGAGTTTGCTAAGGGACTTGTCAAGGAACAAAGGAGCTGGCAGGTGCTATTTCCCTCTACGGCCCCTCAGTATAAGCACACACCTACCTGCAAGACCAAGCACAATCTAGCAATCACTAACTTGCATAAACCATGGCCCATCCCCAAGCCTCCCAGACCTGCTTCAGTCCCAGTGCTGTGGATACCCTCCCTGATAAGACCCACACAATCCTTGACAACAATATGTCTCCCCATCACCTACAGAACACGCATGCGTCTTGTTAAAACAGCACACCCCATGTGTTGTGCACAATGACACAGTCCAGATCCAGTCTCTGTTTTTGCTATGCATTACCTTCAGAGGAGAACCAGCCTCACCAAGTTAAAAATGTATGTTCTGCCCCGTATTTTCAAGAACAAGCAATATATCTGACCTTCCTAACCGAGAGATATTCTCTGAGAAGTAGGCCAAATGAGCAGACAGAGGACTATGTCCTAAACGAAAGAAGAGGACAAAGCCACAGCAAGAGACCTAAACAAAATGGATATAAGGAACATGCCTGACAGAAAATTTAAGATAACAATTATAAAGATACTCACTGGGGAAATGAAAAGAGGGAGGACATCAGAAGGGGGAACATCATTGAGACTCTTAACAAAGAGATATGAAAGAAATAATCAGAGATGTGGAACACAAGAAATGAAATGAAGAATATACTAGATAGAATAATTAGCAGGATGGACGAAGCAGAGGAACAAATTAATGAACTAGAAGACAGTAATGGAAAGTAATCAAGCGGAACAAATGAGAGGAAAAAGAAGTATGCAAAAATGAGAAGAGACTTAGGGAATTCAGTGACTCCATCCAGTGTAACAACACCCACATTAGAGGGATCCCAGAAGGTGAAAAGGGGGAAAAGGGGGCAGAAAATCTATTTGAGCAAAGAAGAGCTGAAAACGTAACCTAATCTGGTGAAGGAAACCTATACAAATCCATAAGGCATAGAGATCCCCTCCCACAAAGTCAACCGAAGGAGGTCCACATCAAGACACATAGTAATCCAAATGGGAAAAGGTAGTGATAAAGAAAAAACATTTAAAGCAGCAAGATAAAAGAAGACAGGTAACATGCAAGGGAAAGCCCATAAAGCTATCAGCTGAGTTTTCAGCAGAAACTATGCAGGACAGAAGAAAGTGGCGTTAAATATTCAAAGTGCTGAATGAGAAAAATCTGCAGCAAGGAATAATTTATCCAGCAAGCCTATCCTTCAGAAAAGAAGGGGAGAAAAAGAGTTTCTTAGGCACACAAACTAAAAGAGTTCATGACCACTAAATTAACTACAAAAAATATTGAAGGGGACACTATGAGTGGAAAAAAATCGTAAGTGAGAGTATGACAATAATGAATCAAGGAAGCAGTAAAAATAAGTATTTCTGTAAAAATCAGTTAAGGGATTCACAAAATTAAAGGATGTAAAATATGAAAACATATACCCTAACACATGAGGAGGAGTCAACAGTGGGTTTGAACTTAAACAGCATTCAACTTAATATAGACCGAAAAGGCTATATATAATCCAGGGGGTCACCACAAACCCAAAGCACTAATACACATGCAAAAGATAAAGGGAAAGAAATCCAAGAATATCATTAAAGAAAACGAGCAAACCATGAGAGAGAGAGCAAGAGAAGAAAGGATCAGAGAAAAACTACACAAAAAACTATGAAACAAGTAACAAAACATAAATAAATACATGTCTAATGATAATCAGTTTGAATGTAAATGGACTAAATGCTCCAAGCAAAAGAGCATGACAGAGTTTGTCTATATATATAAAAGATTTCACACCTAAAGACACCTGCAGATGGAAATTAAGAGATGGAGAAACATGAATCATGCAAGTGGATGTCAAAAGAAGTCAGAGTAGCAATCCTTATATCAGACAAAATAGAGTTTTTTAAAATTGAAATTGAATTAGCCAACATAGAGTACACCAGTAGTTTCAAATGTAGCGTTCCACAATTCATCAGTTGTGTATAACACCCAGTGTTCATCACATCACAGGCATTCCTTAATGCCCATCACACAGTTACCCCATCTCCCCAGCCACCTTTCCTCCAGCAACCCTCAGTTGGTTTCCAATAGTTAGGAACCTGTCATGGATTTTCTTCCTCTCTGGTTTCTTCGCATTCATTTTCCCTCCCTTCCCCTATGATCCTCTGTGCTGTTCCTTCTATTCCACATATGAGTAAAACCATATAATAATTGTTTTTCTCTGACTGACTTATTTTGCTCAGCATAATACCCTCCAGTGCCATCCACATCGATATGCTCAATATTGATCCTTTCTGATGGCTGAGTCATATTCCATTGTATATGTATATACCATGTTTTCTTTATCCATTTATCTGTCGATGGATGTCTTGGTTCCTTCCACGGTTTGGCTATTGTGGACAATGTTGCTATAAACATTCGGGGTGCAGTTGCCCCTTCAGATCACTACATTGGTAGCTTTGGGGTAAATAAAATTGCTGGGTTGTAAGGGAGCTCTGTTTTAAGTTCTTGAGGAACCTCCATATTGTTTTCCAAAGTGGCTGTACCAGTTTTCATTCCCACTTAGAAGTGTAAGAGAGTTCCCCTTTCTCCTCACCAACATTTGTTATTTCTCCGCTTGTTAATTTTTGCAATTCTGACTGGTGTGAAGTGGTATCTCATTGTCATTTGGATTTCTTTTTCCCCATGCCAAGTGATGTTGAGCAGTTTGTCATATGTCTGTTGGCCATTTGTGTGTCTTCTTTGGAGAAATATCTGTTCATATCTTCTGCCCATTTCTTGACTCACTTATTTGTTTTTTGGGTGTTGAGTTTGGGTGTTGAAAGGAAGTAAAGCGTACGGCACATTCATGATGCTTCCACACGCAATTTTGGAAATGCTTCTCTCTCTAGGATACCTGAAGATGTTAGTGGAGAGTTGCTGTATACGCAGACTTGCTTTTCCCAGGTGAGTGCATGGGACATTCCTTATTCCCTCACGCGCGCGCGCGCACACACACACACACACACACACACACACACACACACAGAGTTGAACATGATTCTGTCTCGTCAGGAAAGAAGATGTTCGTTGAGAGACGGTTTCTCACCGATGCTTTTGGGTTCTTGCTTTTATTCCCCCCGGAGAGTGAAGTGTAGGCGCTTTTTCCGTAGGCTTCCGTACACACCCTTGAGAAGCCTTGCGTCAGCCAGAAACAAGCCGTGAGTTGAAAGAGGCGTTCCACGCAGACCTCCTTCTCAGAGCGAAGCCTGTCACACTTTTCCTTGTGAAGTAAACTAGAGAGAAACAAATACTTTAGCAATGATTGTTTTAACAAAAAAGGACTAAATATCCCAATCAGAAAACATAGACTGTAAAGAGGAAGCAAGACCCATCTCTATGCTGCCTACCAGAGAATCACTTCAGACCTAAAAATAAAAGCAGATTCGAAGTAATGGGAAACAAAAGCATTTATCATGCAAATGGAAGTGAAAAGAAAGTTGGAGTCGTAATATTTTTATGAGACAAAATAAACTGAATTGTGGGGAAGATGGCAGAGTAGAAGGACCCTAAACTCACCTCATCCCACAGATACAACTAGATCACACTCACACCAGAGTCACCCAGAAATGGACCTTCAGATTTCCCAACAAAACTCTACAACTAAATGGAGAGAGGAAATCACATCAAAGATGGTAGGAAGGACAAGGACTCTGTAGGAATCTAAACCCCATATTTCTGACCACCAGAGGGAGGGAACCACAGTCATAGAGGGGCCAGAAACAAACTACTACACCGGGGAGCCTCTAAAGCGTAGAGACATCCTCATAGCTTATGGCTTTGAAAATCAGAAGGGATGAAATTTGTGAGGGTATACAAGCAGCAGACTTAAAGCATGGAACTTTTAAAAATCAGCTGTCTCAGCTCTGAGAGAGCACAGAAGGTGATAGGAAGCAGAGATCTGTCCTTAAAGAGAAAGTACAGCAAACAGTGTGGAGAAGCTTGGGTGAAGCAGGTTGAAAGATGCTTGAGGATTAAACAAGGGAGACATAGTTCCTGGACTCAGAGTTTGCTAAGGGACTTGTCAAGGAACAAAGGAGCTGGCAGGTGCTATTTCCCTCTACGGCCCCTCATTATAAGCACACACCTACCTGCAAGACCAAGCACAATCTAGCAATCACTAACTTGCATAAACCATGGCCCATCCCCACACCTACCACACCTGCTTCAGTCCCAGTGCTGTGGATACCCTCCCTGATAAGACCCACACAATCCTTGACAACAATATGTCTCCCCATCACCTACAGAACACGCATGCGTCTTGTTAAAACAGCACACCCCATGTGTTGTGCACAATGACACAGTCCAGATCCAGTCTCTGTTGTTGCTATGCATTACCTTCAGAGGAGAACCAGCATCACCAAGTTATAAATGTATGTTCTGCCCAGTATTTTCAAGAACAAGCAATATATCTGCCCTTCCTAACAGAGAGATATTCTCTGAGAAGTAGGCCAAATGAGCAGACAGATGACTATGTCCTAAACGAATGAAGAGGACAAAGCCACAGCAAGACACCTAAAAAAATGGATATAAGGAACATGCCTGAGAGAAAATTTAAGATAACAAGTATAAAGATACTCACTGGGGAAATGAAAAGAGGGAGGACATCAGAAGGGGGAACATCATTGAGACTCTTAACAAAGAGATATGAAAGAAATAATCAGAGATGTAGAACACAATAAATGTAATTAAGAATATACTAGATAGAATAATTAGCAGGATGGACGAAGCAGAGGAACAAATTAATGAACTAGAAGACAGTAATGGAAAGTAATCAAGCGGAAAAAATGAGAGGAAAAAGAAGTATGCAAAAAGGAGAAGAGATTAGGGAATTCAGTGACTCCATCCAGTGTAACAACACCCACATTAGAGGGATCCCAGAAGGTCAAAAGGGGGAAAAGGGGGCAGAAAATCTATTTGAGCAAAGAAGAGCTGAAAACTTAACCTAATCTGGTGAAGGAAACCTATACAAATCCATAAGGCATAGAGATCCCCTCCCACAAAGTCAACCGAAGGAGGTCCACATCAAGACACATAGTAATCCAAATGGGAAAAGGTAGTGATAAAGAAAAAACATTTAAAGCAGCAAGATAAAAGAAGACAGGTAACATGCAAGGGAAAGCCCATAAAGCTATCAGCTGAGTTTTCAGCAGAAACTATGCAGGACAGAAGAAAGTGGCGTTAAATATTCAAAGTGCTGAATGAGAAAAATCTGCAGCAAGGAATAATTTATCCAGCAAGCCTATCCTTCAGAAAAGAAGGGGAGAAAAAGAGTTTCTTAGGCACACAAACTAAAAGAGTTCATGACCACTAAATTAACTACAAAAAATATTTAAGGGGACACTATGAGTGGAAAAAAATCGTAAGTGAGAGTATGACAATAATGAATCAAGGAAGCAGTAAAAATAAGTATTTCTGTAAAAATCAGTTAAGGGATTCACAAAATAAAAGTATGTAAAATATGAAAACATATACCCTAACACATGAGGAGGAGTCAACAGTGGGTTTGAACTTAAACAGCATTCAACTTAATATAGACCGAAAAGGCTATATATAATCCAGGGGGTCACCACAAACCCAAAGCACTAATACACATGCAAAAGATAAAGGGAAAGAAATCCAAAAATATCATTAAAGAAAACGAGCAAACCATGAGAGAGAGAGCAACAGAAGAAAGGATCAGAGAAAAACTACACAAAAAACTATGAAACAAGTAACAAAACATCAATAAATGCATGTCTAATGATAATCAGTTTGAATGTAAATGGACTAAATGCTCCAAGCAAAAGAGCATGACAGAGTTTGTCTATATATATAAAAGATTTCACACCTAAAGACACCTGCAGATGGAAATTAAGAGATGGAGAAACATTAATCATGCAAGTGGATGTCAAAAGAAGTCAGAGTAGCAATCCTTATATCAGACAAAATAGAGTTTTTTAAAATTGAAATTGAATTAGCCAACATAGAGTACACCAGTAGTTTCAAATATAGCGTTCCACAATTCATCAGTTGTGTATAACTCCCAGTGTTCATCACATCACATGCATTCCTTAATGCCCATCACACAGTTACCCCATCTCCCCAGCCACCTTTCCTCCAGCAACCCTCAGTTGGTTTCCAATAGTTAGGAACCTGTCATGGATTTCCTTCCTCTCTGGTTTCTTCGCATTCATTTTCCCTCCCTTCCCCTATGATCCTCTGTGCTGTTCCTTCTATTCCACATATGAGTAAAACCATATAATAATTGTTTTTCTCTGACTGACTTATTTTGCTCAGCATAATACCCTCCAGTGCCATCCACATCGATATGCTCAATATTGATCCTTTCTGATGGCTGAGTCATATTCCATTGTATATGTATATACCATGTTTTCTTTATCCATTTATCTGTCGATGGATGTCTTGGTTCCTTCCACGGTTTGGCTATTGTGGACAATGTTGCTATAAACATTCGGGGTGCAGTTGCCCCTTCAGATCACTACATTGGTAGCTTTGGGGTAAATAAAATTGCTGGGTTGTAAGGGAGCTCTGTTTTAAGTTCTTGAGGAACCTCCATATTGTTTTCCAAAGTGGCTGTACCAGTTTTCATTCCCACTTAGAAGTGTAAGAGAGTTCCCCTTTCTCCTCACCAACATTTGTTATTTCTCCGCTTGTTAATTTTTGCAATTCTGACTGGTGTGAAGTGGTATCTCATTGTCATTTGGATTTCTTTTTCCCCATGCCAAGTGATGTTGAGCAGTTTGTCATATGTCTGTTGGCCATTTGTGTGTCTTCTTTGGAGAAATATCTGTTCATATCTTCTGCCCATTTCTTGACTCGCTTATTTGTTTTTTGGGTGTTGAGTTTGGGTGTTGAACGGTAGTAAAGCGTACGGCACATTCATGATGCTTCCACACCCACTTTTGGAAATGCTTCTCTCTCAAGGATACCTGAATATGTTAGTGGAGAGTTGCCGTATACGCAGACTTGCTTTTCCCAGGTGAGTGCATGGCACATTCCTTATTCCCTCACGCGCGCGCGCGCACACACACACACACACACACACACACACACACACAGAGTTGAACATGTTTCTGTCTCGTCAGGAAAGAAGGTGTTCGTTGAGTGACGGTTTCTCACTGATGCTTTTGGATTCTTGCTTTTATTCCCCCCGGAGTGTGAAGTGTAGGCGCTTTTTCCGTAGGCTTGCGTACACACCCTTGAGAAGCCTTCCGTCAGCCAGAAACAAGCCGTGAGTTGAAAGAAGCGTCCACGCAGACCTCCTTCTCAGAGCGAAGCCTTTCACACTTTTCCTTGTGAAGTAAACTAGAGAGATACAAATACTTTATCAATGATTGCTTTAACAAAAAAGGACTAAATATCCCAATCAGAAAACATAGACTGTAAAGAGGAAGCAAGACCCATCTCTATGCTGCCTACCAGAGAATCACTTCAGACCTAAAAATAAAAGCAGATTCGAAGTAATGGGAAACAAAACCATTTATCATGCAAATGGAAGTGAAAAGAAAGTTGGAGTCGTAATATTTTTATGAGACAAAATAAACGGAATTGTGGGGAAGATGGCAGAGTAGAAGGACCCTAAACTCACCTCATCCCACAGATACAACTAGATCACACTCACACCAGAGTCACCCAGAAATGGACCTTCAGATTTCCCAACAAAACTATACAACTAAATGGAGAGAGGAAATCACATCAAAGATGGTAGGAAGGACAAGGACTCTGTAGGAATCTAAACCCCATATTTCTGACCACCAGAGGGAGGGAACCACAGTCACAGAGGGGCCAGAAACAAACTACTACACCGGGGAGCCTCTAAAGCGTAGAGACATCCTCATAGCTTATGGCTTTGAAAATCAGAAGGGATGACATTTGTGAGCGTATACAACCAACAGACTTAAAGCTTCGAACTTTTAAAAATCAGCTGTCTCAGCTCTGAGAGAGCACAGAAGGTGATAGGAAGCTGAGATCTGTCCTTAAAGAGAAAGCAGAGCAAACAGTCTGGAGAAGCTTGGGTGAAGCAGGTTGAAAGTGCTTGAGGATTAAACAAGGGAGACATAGTTACTGAACTCAGAGTTTGCTAAGGGACTTGTCCAGGAACAAAGGAGCTGGCAGGTTCCATTTCCCTCTACGGCCCCTCATTATAAACACACACCTACCTGCAAGATCAAGCACAATCTAGCAATCACTAACTTGCATAAACCATGGCCCATCCCCACACCTACCACACCTGCTTCAGTCCCAGTGCTGTGGATACCCTCCCTGATAAGACCCACACAATCCTTGACAACAATATGTCTCCCCATCACCCACAGAACACGCATGCATCTTGTTAAAACAGCACACCCCATGTGTTGTGCACAATGACACAGTCCAGATCCAGTCTCTGTTTTTGCTATGCATTACCTTCAGAGGAGAACCAGCCTCACCAAGTTAAAAATGTATGTTCTGCCCCGTATTTTCAAGAACAAGCAATATATCTGACCTTCCTAACCGAGAGATATTCTCTGAGAAGTAGGCCAAATGAGCAGACAGAGGACTATGTCCTAAACGAAAGAAGAGGACAAAGCCACAGCAAGAGACCTAAACAAAATGGATGTAAGGAACATGCCTGACAGAAAATTTAAGATAACAATTATAAAGATACTCACTGGGGAAATGAAAAGAGGGAGGACATCAGAAGGGGGAACATCATTGAGACTCTTAACAAAGAGATATGAAAGAAATAATCAGAGATGTGGAACACAACAAATGAAATGAAGAATATACTAGATAGAATAATTAGCAGGATGGACGAAGCAGAGGAACAAATTAATGAACTAGAAGACAGTAATGGAAAGTAATCAAGCGGAACAAATGAGAGGAAAAAGAAGTATGCAAAAATGAGAAGAGACTTAGGGAATTCAGTGACTCCATCCAGTGTAACAACACCCACATTAGAGGGATCCCAGAAGGTGAAAAGGGGGAAAAGGGGGCAGAAAATCTATTTGAGCAAAGAAGAGCTGAAAACGTAACCTAATCTGGTGAAGGAAACCTATACAAATCCATAAGGCATAGAGATCCCCTCCCACAAAGTCAACCGAAGGAGGTCCACATCAAGACACATAGTAATCCAAATGGGAAAAGGTAGTGATAAAGAAAAAACATTGAAAGCAGCAAGATAAAAGAAGACAGGTAACATGCAAGGGAAAGCCCATAAAGCTATCAGCTGAGTTTTCAGCAGAAACTATGCAGGACAGAAGAAAGTGGCGTTAAATATTCAAAGTGCTGAATGAGAAAAATCTGCAGCAAGGAATAATTTATCCAGCAAGCCTATCCTTCAGAAAAGAAGGGGAGAAAAAGAGTTTCTTAGGCACACAAACTAAAAGAGTTCATGACCACTAAATTAACTACAAAAAATATTGAAGGGGACACTATGAGTGGAAAAAAATCGTAAGTGAGAGTATGACAATAATGAATCAAGGAAGCAGTAAAAATAAGTATTTCTGTAAAAATCAGTTAAGGGATTCACAAAATTAAAGCATGTAAAATATGAAAACATATACCCTAACACATGAGGAGGAGTCAACAGTGGGTTTGAACTTAAACAGCATTCAACTTAATATAGACCGAAAAGGCTATATATAATCCAGGGGGTCACCACAAACCCAAAGCACTAATACACATGCAAAAGATAAAGGGAAAGAAATCCAAGAATATCATTAAAGAAAACGAGCAAACCATGAGAGAGAGAGCAAGAGAAGAAAGGATCAGAGAAAAACTACACAAAAAACTATGAAACAAGTAACAAAACATCAATAAATACATGTCTAATGATAATCAGTTTGAATGTAAATGGACTAAATGCTCCAAGCAAAAGAGCATGACAGAGTTTGTCTATATATATAAAAGATTTCACACCTAAAGACACCTGCAGATGGAAATTAAGAGATGGAGAAACATGAATCATGCAAGTGGATGTCAAAAGAAGTCAGAGTAGCAATCCTTATATCAGACAAAATAGAGTTTTTTAAAATTGAAATTGAATTAGCCAACATAGAGTACACCAGTAGTTTCAAATGTAGCGTTCCACAATTCATCAGTTGTGTATAACACCCAGTGTTCATCACATCACAGGCATTCCTTAATGCCCATCACACAGTTACCCCATCTCCCCAGCCACCTTTCCTCCAGCAACCCTCAGTTGGTTTCCAATAGTTAGGAACCTGTCATGGATTTTCTTCCTCTCTGGTTTCTTCGCATTCATTTTCCCTCCCTTCCCCTATGATCCTCTGTGCTGTTCCTTCTATTCCACATATGAGTAAAACCATATAATAATTGTTTTTCTCTGACTGACTTATTTTGCTCAGCATAATACCCTCCAGTGCCATCCACATCGATATGCTCAATATTGATCCTTTCTGATGGCTGAGTCATATTCCATTGTATATGTATATACCATGTTTTCTTTATCCATTTATCTGTCGATGGATGTCTTGGTTCCTTCCACGGTTTGGCTATTGTGGACAATGTTGCTATAAACATTCGGGGTGCAGTTGCCCCTTCAGATCACTACATTGGTAGCTTTGGGGTAAATAAAATTGCTGGGTTGTAAGGGAGCTCTGTTTTAAGTTCTTGAGGAACCTCCATATTGTTTTCCAAAGTGGCTGTACCAGTTTTCATTCCCACTTAGAAGTGTAAGAGAGTTCCCCTTTCTCCTCACCAACATTTGTTATTTCTTCGCTTGTTAATTTTTGCAATTCTGACTGGTGTGAAGTGGTATCTCATTGTCATTTGGATTTCTTTTTCCCCATGCCAAGTGCTGTTGAGCAGTTTGTCATATGTCTGTTGGCCATTTGTGTGTCTTCTTTGGAGAAATATCTGTTCATATCTTCTGCCCATTTCTTGACTCACTTATTTGTTTTTTGGATGTTGAGTTTGGGTGTTGAAAGGTAGTAAAGCGTACGGCACATTCATGATGCTTCCACACCCACTTTTGGAAATGCTTCTCTCTCAAGGATACCTGAATATGTTAGTGGAGAGTTGCCGTATACGCAGACTTGCTTTTCCCAGGTGAGTGCATGGCACATTCCTTATTCCCTCACGCGCGCGCGCGCGCACACACACACACACACACACACACACACACACACACAGAGAGAGTTGAACATGTTTCTGTCTCGTCAGGAAAGAAGGTGTTCGTTGCGAGACGGTTTCTCACCGATGCTTTTGGGTTCTTGCTTTTATTCCCCCCGGAGAGTGAAGTGTAGGCGCTTTTTCCGTAGGCTTCCGTACACACCCTTGAGAAGCCTTCCGTCAGCCAGAAACAAGCCGTGAGTTGAAAGAGGCGTTCCACGCAGACCTCCTTCTCAGAGCGAAGCCTTTCACACTTTTCCTTGTGAAGTAAACTAGAGAGATACAAATACTTTATCAATGATTGCTTTAACAAAAAAGGACTAAATATCCCAATCAGAAAACATAGACTGTAAAGAGGAAGCAAGACCCATCTCTCTGCTGCCTACCAGAGAATCACTTCAGACCTAAAAATAAAAGCAGATTCGAAGTAATGGGAAACAAAACCATTTATCATGCAAATGGAAGTGAAAAGAAAGTTGGAGTCGTAATATTTTTATGAGACAAAATAAACTGAATTGTGGGGAAGATGGCAGAGTAGAAGGACCCTAAACTCACCTCATCCCACAGATACAACTAGATCACACTCACACCAGAGTCACCCAGAAATGGACCTTCAGATTTCCCAACAAAACTCTACAACTAAATGGAGAGAGGAAATCACATCAAAGATGGTAGGAAGGACAAGGACTCTGTAGGAATCTAAACCCCATATTTCTGACCACCAGAGGGAGGGAACCACAGTCACAGAGGGGCCAGAAACAAACTACTACACCGTGGAGCCTCTAAAGCGTAGAGACATCCTCATAGCTTATGGCTTTGAAAATCAGAAGGGATGACATTTGTGAGCGTATACAACCAGCAGACTTAAAGCTTGGAACTTTTAAAAATCAGCTGTCTCAGCTCTGAGAGAGCACAGAAGGTGATAGGAAGCTGAGATCTGTCCTTAAAGAGAAAGCACAGCAAACAGTCTGGAGAAGCTTGGGTGAAGCAGGTTGAAAGCTGCTTGAGGATTAAACAAGGGAGACATAGTTCCTGAACTCAGAGTTTGCTAAGGGACTTGTCCAGGAACAAAGGAGCTGGCAGGTTCCATTTCCCTCTACGGCCCCTCATTGTAAACACACACCTACCTGCAAGACCAAGCACAATCTAGCAATCACTAACTTGTATAACCATGGCCCATCCCCACACTTACCACACCTGCTTCAGTCCCAGTGCTGTGGATACCCTACCTGATAAGACCCACACAATCCTTGACAACAATATGTCTCCCCATCACCCACAGAACACGCATGCATCTTGTTAAAACAGCACACCCCATGTGTTGTGCACAATGACACAGTCCAGATCCAGTCTCTGTTGTTGCTATGCATTACCTTCAGAGGAGAACCAGCATCACGAAGTTAAAAATGTATGTTCTGCCCCGTATTTTCAAGAAGAAGCAATATATCTGACCTTCCTAACCGAGAGATATTCTCTGAGAAGTAGGCCAAATGAGCAGACAGAGGACTATGTCCTAAACGAAAGAAGAGGACAAAGCCACAGCAAGAGACCTAAACAAAATGGATATAAGGAACATGCCTGACAGAAAATTTAAGAT